>NC_092469.1:6050000-6197500 GCF_047495875.1 Pithys albifrons albifrons | reverse complement strand
ACATTAAACAAGAAATTCAGGAGGATGTTTATAAAGAGTTTGACAGTCTCCACTGGAGACTCTTTGCTTTCAAAAGCAAATGTGTTTATTTTCCCAGAAATATTTTAAAAGGTTCTTACTCATGACTTAAGCCTTATAATCTCACTATTTTTTGGTTTCTTCTAAATAACTGATATCTGGGACTATCCCACAAACCAGACCAACTTTACAAAGAAGAATCTATAAAAACCCCTTAACGTGCTGAAAGCCCTAACCCCAAACAGATGGGATGCCATTACGAAAAGGCAGGTCCTTAAAATCTATCATCATTATAAAAAGCTTGGACATTGTTAAACCTGGGATGCTGTGTGCCCAGCTGGATTAATTAATACCCACTACTCATTGACCTTTCACTGAGAATGTGGACAATCATTCCCCCAAAGACAGATGATTCTCTCCTTTACCTTACATTGATGATGCACACAAAGCCTTTTGATGCAAAGGGAGGAAAAAATCCTATGAAGGGTACAAACCCAGCTCATGTCAAGTCATCTTCTACCTTAAAGAAAATTTCATAGTGTATTCCAATGACTGTGTGTCAGTAAAATCCCAGTGCAAAATTCAGAACACCAGCTCATCAGGCACATCTAGCCACTCATAATACACCAGACTCTTCACAGACATACGTAGATGCAGCTCTGCTGCTTCATCACAGTTCACTGAGATTGCTGACTCTCCCTCAGTGCAAATTTTGATTAGAGTATTATGAAACAAAAAACTGTTCGTATACACTTTGTATTCCTGTTAAGTTCAAAATTAAAGCACAATTTACTGTATTTGTTGTTGCACAAGGAAGAATCTGTGTTGAAGTTTTAACCGCATGGAGTCTTTACAGTGCTGTTCTCCAGGAGTCATTATCCAGCAGCACACACTGAAGGGTTGAAAAGAAACCTATCCAAGTCAAACTGCAGGAGACATTTAAGTTGGAACTACACCAGGACACCAGGGCTAATTTCCACTATCCTATAATAAGTACACAAGAACTTTAATGACCACAAATGGTCAAAATGCCAGTGGCATGTCTTACCCGACTGAATGCTGACAGCTCCAGCAAAGCTGTCCATTAACACCATACTCATGCACTCCATATTCCCTCTGGAGGCAGAGCTCTGCCCACCAGAAGAAGCAAAGGAAAAGCTGTGTTTACTTTTGTTGCCTTTCCTAAACAGTGATTTAACTCCTGTGATCTTGAACCTGAAATAACAGGTTAAACAGATATTCTATGAAACATATTGAACCAGCACATGCTTAATTTCATGTATCATTGTAGCTACAATGAATTCAGGGGGGAAAAAAGTATATAAATGCTACTTACCTTATTTATACATCCCCAGCTTCCACTCATTTATGGCTCAGGGATTTTCTGATCCAGACTTGGCATGTTTTCATTTAATAGCTTTGAATGAAGTCTCCTTCCATGAACTTGTTTGGTTCACTTTTGAATCTATGTCAACTTTCTGCACCCTTAACAGCCCCTGAAATGGAGTTCCATAACTTACTTAACATCTGAGTATGAACAACAAAAAAAAATTGTTTGTTTTGAACTGTACTATTAGTTTCACTTGATGCTCAGCTCTTACACATGAAGAGGATACAGTCATTTTCCACGTACCCTTCTCATGTCATTCCCAGTCCTGTAGATCTCCATCAAATTCTCCATCACTTGATTCTACTCCAGGCTGAAGATTGTCAAACTTTTATCACAAAGAAACTGTTCCATAAGTCTGATCACCTTTATCACTTTTCACATATCCACTCTGAAACGGGAGCATAAGAATTACACACGGCACTAAAGAAGCAGATTGTACCAGAGTTCTACACAGACACAGAGTCAAGTTTTCCAATTTGTCTTCTATTTCTCTCCTAATAATTCTTACTCTGCTTGGGTGTGCTTTTTTCTAACCAATTCACCTCAAGTCAATGGAATTGGGAACTACTCAACTTCTATTATTTAACAAAAGTACCTTGTGCCCAGTGACACCAACACTGACAATGTCAGCATGGTGATATCAGAGATGCTCCTGGTCACATTACAAAACACTACCTGATATTTGTGATTTTTCAACTGTCCAGCTTGGCTTTCAAGACTTTATTGCCCTTTTCACATAGAGTATGACAACAAACTCTTCTGTTGGTCCATAGATGAGTTGTCAGTTAGTTCTTTCTGTATTTTCTGCAGCAAATAACAGTGGCTCAAAGAACTCAAATCTCCCAGAAAAGCTTGTAAAAGTGAAGTTTGCTCTTACCTAGAAAAACTGGGGCTAACACTACTTGCCATGGACAAAGACAAAAGCTTTTGGGACCTTAATGAAAATAAAAATAAGCCCAAGCACTCTTCAGACAAAGACACAAAATCTCAAGCAAGGGCCGATTTAACTGAAGAACTCAAGAGATTAGAGGAGCTCTGAAACTGGTTGGAAACTGTCACCAAGAGGTTTAAATCTCCATTTCACTTTTCTGGGTTCTAGTTTCTTCCACAAGCAGGCAAATACACCAGAAGCAACCTTAATTTCACAAAAATCCCTGACACTGACTCTCAGCAATGCAGTTCTACCAGCTGAACTGCAGCATTGTCTCTGCCTAACCCTGTACTACAGGTAAAATCTCAAATATTCTTTAGATCACCTGAAAGAAAAATAAGGTTATATATGTGCTACAGAGAATGTAATCTGAATACAATAGAGCTTGTTCTATGCCCACCAATGTCAAAAATAAACCCTAAAATCTTTATAACTGGAAGGGATGTCCAAGAAGGAAAGAATGAAGACCACACATTTGGTTTCTCACAAACCAGTCTGGATTTTAAACACTGAAGAAAAAATATACATTAGTTAAATAAATAGATTCAGAATTCAGTAAGTCTAGGAAAAAAATGGCAACATGACTCCAATAATTAAATCAAAAAACTCCAAACATTTAATAAAAATTTTATTCACTGGATTACAATCTTTATTTTCAGATTCATTTGCAGCCCACACGCACTTGCTGTCAACAGCACCACATGAAGACCAGCCAAGACTGGGCAGAGAAAAATGGAGGCAGCTCTTGTTAAGGCCCATGAAGGCAACACTCAGATGCTGTAGCTGAATCTCACTTGGAAGCCACTCACAAGAATAAAGGTAGAGGATAGATATTCCATACATATATATATTTATAGAATATTAAGATAGAGACATAAAATACATAACAAAAAGGCTGATAATCTTCAGGACAGATGGCTGGGCTCCTACATTTTTGCCAGGATATGGCTTCCTCTCTTCAATTACGACTCAATTTGTCAAGTTCTGATTATGTATTGACATGAAATTGTTAAATCCAATCACGTAATCAAAACTATGCTACTAATAAGCAAAAATTACATTAAAATAACTATAAAATATTCTTGCTAGAAAACTTCATGCATTTCTATATGTATCTTCTGAAATTTAAAAGCAATTCAGAGGAGAAGGGTGGGAATCTAGATTTTTATATATTCGTTATATATGCAATACACACTCAGCCTGGTTTTGAAAAGAGCCAGATTATGACAGAAATAAAAATACATTGTAAGAGAAATAAAAACACATTTCAAGTAAAAAAAGAATATAAAATTATTCCAAAGACAAAATGCAAACATTTCACATAGTTTGAGTAATAAACTGGAAACTACATGATGTGAAAAATGGTATCATTCCTTGGTCTGCAGCTAATTC
Organism: Pithys albifrons albifrons; assembly: GCF_047495875.1. Lineage (NCBI taxonomy): Eukaryota > Metazoa > Chordata > Aves > Passeriformes > Thamnophilidae > Pithys > Pithys albifrons. The sequence goes on along the minus strand of NC_092469.1, from coordinate 6,193,769 downwards.
CACACTGATATTGTCTTTATCTATTGATTATACAGAAATCTAGATAGCAAGGATTATTTGCTTTTCTTCATGCCATCTAAGAGCAGCATCTATAGAAGTCCTCCAAATGGACTTTGTCCTTCTATCACAGTTAAATTTTGTATATTAGCAGAAACATATTTAGACAATAATAAGGCAGTTTTGAAAAATCTGCAAAGAAACAGAAATTGGAACACACTAAATTACTTCAGCATAGGGGATACCACAGGAGCTCAAGGGTGGCAGTTTTGTGAAGCCAAGACAAAGATGACTAGAAGCCATGAGTATGTAGTTAACATTTATTCTTTCCACATGAATTTTGTACTGTATTGTATCAGAGAAGGAAAGGATAGGATTTTTTAATTCTGTGTTATACTGCCCTTCTGATTACATTCTTCCTCTTCGATTACACCATCTGGTTGGCAATTTGCCTATGTGTCCTTCCTGCTTTCTCAGAAACTATGTGGATGTGCTTAGGAAAGAAATGGGAAATGTTGCCACTCAAAGAGTTGCCTGCCTGCACCATTTTAATTCTGCTCCCATTCTTTCCCCTTTTCTTCTGTTCCATTACCATGTCTCAGACTCGAGCGTCTCTGTGGCCATGGACTGGGTGACTTCCAGTAGTGGTGATATGTTTAAATTTCAAATAGCTTTTTAAAGAAACGTTTCAATGTATTCCTTCTGCAAACAAAGGAGGGTTTAGGTTGGTTTATGTGGCTTTATTTAAGGTTCACAGCACCACTGGTTTTTTAATACATGCCAGTGTATCCAGACACAGGCATCTGTCCCTTTCTTTCCCTACCTTTTTTAACTATGTGTCTTTTGTAAAGAGAAATTTATTTTCCACACATTTTTCATTTTTATTTTATCCACAAGGTCTTCTCTCAAAACATTAGCCATTCAATATCAGGATGGCATAATGATAAACACCTAGAAGAAAACCCTTTTTTTCCCCTTTAACATTTACTCGTATCATAAAACAGTAACAACAAAAGAGTGGCACTGTTTCCACTCCAGCATACCTTCTAACCATGAGACATCACAGAGAATGGAGCATCATTTCACAGTTCCTAGCAGTTCTCTTCTGTGCCCAGAGGGCTTTGTACAACTGAGGACCTCAGACTAGGACTACATGAACATGAAGTCAGTGTAGCTCCCAGTTCATCACCTTCTCTCCAAGAGACCATGGAAGAATCCAGGTAATATTTTCCCTTGTCTTAGGCTTGCCATATTAGAGGCAATAACATTGCCCAAATATATCAAAGACAAATGAGAAATATCCAAGAATTCAAGACTTTTAGAGAGTAAATATAATTGGGAAAAGAAAACGTATGGTCAATACATATTCATTGTCATCAGTGTGGGTCATATATGGGCAAAATTAAGCTATTCTTTCAGCAGAGTTCAAGAGTTCCAGAAGACTTTGGTCTCAGAAGCCACAGATATCAGGGAACACTGCTGACAAACATCTTTGTGAAGATCCAGATGCATAGTTTTTGCTGAAATTATCTCCGTTTTCCTACCCAGGAACTAACTGCACATCTGGAAAGGCTCAACCAGACTTGCAAGAAGCAGTTTAAAGGCTTCAGGTTAAACCCATAAGCCATAAGAATTCTTAGATAGGAGACAAACACTAACACAAAATCGAAATCCTTCAGAATCTCAGCTCAGTTAGCATCTAATCCCATAGTTTATAGGCTATTACTGACAACATCATAGCCATCAATAGTCCTTATACAGAGAGCTCCTTATCTACCTAAAGGTTTATATGTGGGCCTGCCTAAAAGCACTCACTCCTCACAGGGCAGTTGGAAGATAGGATGGTGCCATAACATTGTGTTTTGAGCCTCTACAAAAGATACCTCAGATACCCCTACCTTAGTACCTAACTAGTACCAACTGCCCATTTTGTGTACATTGATCTGCCCACCATCCTTCTCTCTGTGCCTCCCTCTCTTTTCACCTTCATTTCAAGTATTGCAGTAAAAATTGCAACCCACAAGTCATAAATAGAACTTATTCATTCCATTTACATTGCTGGAAGAACATGATGCTCTGTAAGCAGGGCAATTTATGATGCTGGCTTCAGTATTGAGTAGGGAAATTCCTGAGACCTTTACACCTCAACAAATGAGGTGTTTTTCACTTTCCTCACAAGCATTGTCTTTGACCTCAAGTTGATACATTATACTCTGAGATCTCTGCACATGTGGAATCTCCTGCAGAACAGTTCTGCCATTGCTCTCTAACTGCTGCCTGGTTCGGCAGCTCTCTTCTCTTTATATTTATGACTTTATTTGGTGCCCAATGTTTGCTGAGTATTTCTCCAAAAAGCTTTTTGATACCCTGGGACCAATAATCATGAAAATTGGCTATTTTAAATGGGAAAGGCAGCTGATTTTCCATTAAAATGCTTTTGGTTATGCCAATGCAATGCAACTGGCTATAGCCATCACCTTGAACACTGTTATGTTACAGTTCTGTCTGTGAAAGCTCTTGCAATCCTGAAGGGATGTCACTGTTTTCAATAGGATGCAACATCTATAGTTATGTATGAAGAGATAATAGAGAGCCCTTAAAAACATTCGGAATACAAACCAAGTTTTCAGCATCAAACCCACAAGTATATTCCACAGTTAAGATACCCATATTGTCTTAAATAGAGCCATAATTCTACATTCCAACTATTGAGACATACTACAGTATCCAATATGCCAGAGCGCTGTAACTGTTAGTAAATGGTGACTTTTTAATGGGAAACCCTGCACATGTTAAAAATATGATACTCTCCCTAATTGTATGTAACCAAAGATAACTTATGCAGATCCTGAAGATTTAGAAACCTCTGAAAAACAGATGTGCCAAGCAAACCACTAATAGCAAGCCTATATTGAATTTATTTATTAATTTATACAGTGCCCATCTCGAAGCAGAGTCTGGAATCCTGTACAGAATAAACAAAAATTAAGCCAAACTGGGCTCAGAGCCAAGAGAAATCAACTGTACCAATAAAATGGGGGAGGGTGAAAGAAAACTATTCCAAAAAGATATATACATGTCTCCAGATACTGTGCTGTCTTAGTGGACACATCATAATATGAATACTGGAAGTAACAGAAACAATTTACAGCAAGGATAGAAATATTTGAGAAAAAAAAAGAGAAAGCAATTATGACAAAGTTAATTTACAGCTATTGAAAGACACAGTAGAGAGGCAATTACAGCAGAGGAAATACAAACTGTGTGAATTTTGAGTGAAGATTGAGTGCATATATTGTAACACATCTATAAGATTTCAGCTCCAACTATTGATCATATTGCACTTTATTCTTCGATTGCAATATTTATACAATAAGAAAACATTGCAACTGCTGTGTGAGAGCTTTTGGGTGGGTATTCCCTCAAATATATGAACTCTTATTCTATCACTGTCCTCCTTCCCATATTTTATTTATAACATATCAGGGTTTTTTAGTCCTTTTTACAATTTTGATGACTTAGATGAATAATGATGAGGTAGCTGCCTAAATACAGAGCTACTATGAAGAAATGTCTCTGAGATCTAAAGAGAAAAAGATGAGGAAGTAGCACATTTTATTTTCAAAAGGCACAGAGAACAGGCCACACAATTAAAATGGCTTTTGGCTGTGATCCTCTCCTGATCACAGAATGGGTCAGGTTCGAAAGGACCACAGTGGGTCATCTGGTCCAACCTCCCTGCTCAGGAAGGGTCTTCCATAAGCACATTGCACAGGACTGTGTCCAGGTGGGGGTTGAATATCTCCAGTGAGGGAGACCCCACAATCTCTCTGGGCAGCTTGTGCTCAGTCACCATGAAAGTAAAGAAGTTCTTCCTCATATTCAGGTGGAACTTCCTGCGTTCCAGTTTCTGTCCATTGCCTCATGTCCCATTGCTGGGCACCACTGAGCCGAGCCTGGTCCATCTGCTGATGGATCTGATAGATATGGATGAGGAAGGTCCCCTCTGAGTCTTCCCTTCTCCACATTAAACAGGCCCAGCTGCCTCAGCCCAGAACCAGACACAGGACTGAGGAGAGGGGCAGGATCCCTGCCCTGCCCTGCTGGCAGTGCCCTTCCCCACGCATCCCAGGATGTCCTGACCTTGGCCCCCAGGACATGCTGCTCAGGGACACCTGGCTGTCCACCAGCACCCCCAAGTCCTTCTCCACAGAGCTGCTTCCCAGCAGCTCAGCCTCCAACCTGGACTGGGGCATGGAATGCCCTCTGGCACCTGCTGATTCTGACTCTCTGCATTATTATGTCATTTTCCCCATACCTCTGGCAGTCAGCTTTACAACCATCTTTTCCTGACATCCTCTTTCCCAGGACAGTCCAGTACAAACCCTGTTTGTGACACATGGACTTTTACATCTTTATTCACTGAAGACACTTTCAGTGACTTCTGCTCTCCAGGTCACCCATTCAGTTTTTGTATCTCTGTCAAAACAATCCACACCTTATAAAACCAATGAAAACTTTAGCAACAGGTTCAGGTTCCCTAACCAAGGAACAAGATTTCAATGTGAAATTTAGCACCCAAATCCCAATCACAAAAAAGCAGAAGGCTTTTTCTCCATCACTTAGTGGTTTTGAACTATTTAGAAACAGATGAAGTTTTACTGAATGAAGGTTGTACAGTAATGCTACTAAAACTACCAATGATACTGAGCTCCAGCAAAAATTTAAACACATTTGAGACATGAAAAAAGTATATGCTGTAAATAGTTGAAAAAATGGATAGTAATCAATAATGTGTGGTCTAATCACTAGCTAAATTCTCTAAGAATAAGACAAGTTAAATTAATCTCTTACAAGTATAATATAAAAGAATATGCCATCCCAACATTCTTCTTAATAATTATTATAAAATATATTTCAAACTAGTAGATTAAGTCAAAATCCTTGACTGTATTACACAAAGCCCTCATAATTAGCTTCATCTCTCATTTTGAATACTTATATCTATATCTAAATATTTATTTAAAACATTGAGTTTGCTTCCTTAATCACACATTACTTTTTGAGGGGAGGAAACTTCCCCTCATGACTCTCCAGGTAGGTATCTCCATGTCCATGAGCATACAGAAGTACACACGCACACAAACAAACTGTTTTTCCAGGAAAAGTTTAGCAGAACATATCTAACACCTATGATTACAAAAACATTTTCCTTTTCATTTTACTAGGAATCTCTTATTGATTTGGATCATAGTTGAATTCCCCAATCAGCTTTACCAGAGATGAAGCTGTTCATACTTCTAATTACAGCACAGTTTTCATTTGCCCTTTAAGGAACTACAATAGATCAGGATACAATTTTCTCTCCTGGGTGTTTGCCTCCAGATTATCACTATTTTCTGAAAGTCTCAGCCAAAACAGCTCATTTCAAAAATGCAGCAAAGCAAATATAGGATACTTTGCCAGCGTTACTAAATTCTGGCAACTCAATCCTTTAAAGGCTTTTGTAGTCCTAAACTTGAGGGCAAAGGTATAAAAAACAGAGGCAGGGAGGGAAGCTGACATTATAAAAGAGGGAAAGTAATGAAGGAAAGAATCTGAGGGAAAATTCTCTTCGATAAATTAGGCAAGTTCAAAACTCAAGAGAAAAAAAAAAAGAAAAAAAAAAAAAAACAAAAAACCCAAACCAATTCTCCAATATTAATAGGAACTTACACAGCTATAGTATAGAACTCCCAGCAATGCTCTCACAGAGTTTTGGCATCTCCAAGGTTGGAAGGGACCTTGCTGGCTCTGCAGTTCAGTCTCTTGCTCAAAGCAAGATCAATTTAGAATTCAGATCAGATTTCACATGGCTTTCTCCATTTGGGTCTTGAAGAGCTACAAAACATGGTGTGTGCACAACTCTGGACCTGTTACAAAGCTTAACTACCCTCTTAATGAATTTATTATTCCTTGAATCCAGACAGATCCTTCCCTGTTCCAGTTTGAGCATTACCTTTGTCCTGCTACCTCAGTACATGCTCAGTCAGTTCTTCTTTTGTCTTCAAACATTTGGAAATAATGCCAAGATCAGACAAGTTACTGTGGGGAAAGAAAAAGGACATTAAAACTGGATTGTTATATTGCAGAAATTAGATGAGATAAAATACAGTAAGAGCACTCCAATAAACAGCTAGGATGGAAACAGAGTGAATGAGCATGAGAATTGGGACGCAGAAACAAATTCTGTAACTGAAGTATTCCAGTAACTTTGAGCTACAGATGTACTTTTGATCACAATTACAGGCAGTTAGTTTGACCACAGTTTCTCAACTTGGTCAAGAAAAATAGCAAAAACTTTGGATTTAATGATTCCTTCAATGGCCCATCAGCATTCTTGCCACCAGTGACAGAAAGGGCTGCCCAAGTCTGGTTCCCACATCTGGCCTGTCAGGCATTCAGCCACAACTCACAACAGCCCCAGGCAACACTCCAGTCATGGGGAAGGATGGAAATCTGTGTGGCAGAAAAGGACTTGAGGGTGCTGGTTGCCAGCAGCTGAACATCAGGCAGAGGGAGACCTAGGACAAAACTTTCTGGGGAAGGTGCTGCCTTTAGACTTCTCCTTTTCTTGGAGGCAAATGTACCTGGACTGAACAGGGGTGAGCATCCTTGCACTAACAAAATCACACAAAAGCCCAAAGGCAGGTGCCTTCCTTGCTCTCAGTCCCACCTGGCCAACAGCTCAAAATGTTCCCAGAGCATACAAATCAGCCCAGCAGTTAAGGTATGAGGCCACACTCCAGCCCGGGACATTCACTCCACACCAACCAAAAGCTCAGAGCCCTGCAAGAAACTCGCAGGCAACCCTTGTATGGAGTTTGAGCAGGAAGCACTGAAAGATCACAGGGCTCCAGCAGCCACCACTGCCAAACACGACTGTCAGGGACATGGTGCTTGCACATGTGTCCTGAAAAGACTCTTCTGCCTTTCCCTCCTATATTTTTATTCTTGGGCAGATGATGATCCACCATCTGTTAAACAGGTTGGTATATTATTCTAGTCTCCAAATCAGAGAGGGAGTAAGAGGGAAAGAGAAATGCAGATGAACTAAACTACAAAATACTACTGTTAACCACAAAACAAAAGATCCAGAGACTGGCTGTTGGTTTTATAGGGACAAGAGTTGATGGAGGAAGCAGTACAGGGAATGTTTGCAGGTGACAACTGAGCACAAGACTAAAGATTTGGGCACTTTCCCAGTATCACTGTGCCATGGGAAAGCCTTGACACTGCCTGACTGGTAATTTTGGGGCTGCTTGATTCAGCAACCCTGGGCTGGCACATGGTTGATCCTGGGGCATTTTCCAGGCTGGCTGAGTTTTGTGCCAGCTCTTGTTTCCCTGGTTGGTGTTGGATCTGGACCGAACCAGGGTGACTGGAGTCACTGCTGCTTTCAGGCACCAGGGAGCCATGGGACATACCAAATGTCACCTGGTGGCAGTGCTGCAGCTGACAAGCTCTAAATTGCCACTGGAGGCTGCAGGAAGAGGCAGGAAGGTCAGCAGCATGGACACCCAGGCCCATGGCAGGAGAGGCAGTGGTGGTGCCCACAACCCCCCAGGGGCAAAGCCAAGCCCAAGGCCCTGCTGCCAGACCTAGCCTGGACAGCCAAGTACTCTGTGCCTCTCACCAGTGGCTTGGCCAGCACAGCTGACCCACTCCCACTTGGCTGAAATGCTCCTCAAGCAGGAGCAGCCTTGCTGGGTGTCCTCAGCAGTGCAGGAGCTGCACAGCAGCAGTTTCCTGGGCCTGGGGAAGCAAACAAGTTGCTGGTTGTGAGGACAAAGTGATGCATCAAGGGATGGCTCAGCAGGGTCCTTCTTCTTCATCCTTCTTCCCTGAGACTGTGGAGGGACAGAGATCCCATGCAGAGCCCTGGATTGCAGCCTTGGCCTCCTAGCCCTCTTCATCCTCCTGCTCCCTTCCTCCCAGGAAGACGAACTTACAGCATCACAGCAGCTGTGCCTCTGATCCACCAGCTGATCTGCCTCCCCTTGCCAGGTCCTCACCTTCTTGGCTGCCTCCAGGATGGCATGCCTGGTGTCTCCAAGGAGAACCCTAGTGTATCACTGTGAGTAGAGATAAGGAGATGACTTAAAGGCTGCTAACTTAATTCTTAACTTAATTAGGTATTTACTAACTTTGCAACTGTAAGGTTTCTTTTTATGCAGATTTCTGTAAGCAATAATAATCCTTGTACCTATTTAACAAATTTTTATGCAAGAGAACAACTGACAAATTAGAAGCATAGAGTCAGGCTGGGCACAGAGTGGCTGGAGAGCAGCCAGGCAGAAAGGGACCTTGGAGTACTAATTGACAGGAAGCTCGACAGGAGCCAACAGTGTGCCCAGGTGGCCAAGAAGGCCAATGGGATCCTGTCCTATATCAAAAATAGTGTGGCCAGCAGGCCCAGGGCAGTGATCCTTCCCCTGTACTCTGCGTTGGTGAGGCCACACCTTGAGTACTGTGTTCAGTTCTGGGCCCCTCAGTTCAGAAAGGATATTGAGGTGCTGGAGCGAGTCCAGAGAAGAGCAACAAGGCTGGTGAAGGGAATGGAGCACAAGCCCTATGGGGAGAGGCTGAGGGAGCTGGGGTTATTTCGCCTGGAGAAGAGGAGGCTCAGAGGTGACCTCATCACTGTCTAGAACTACCTGAAGGGAAGTTATAGCCAGGTGGGGTTTGGTCTCTTCTCGCAGGCACTCAGCAATAGGACAAGGGGGCACGGGCTTAAGCTCTGCCAGGGGAAATTTAAGTTGGAGATCAGAAAAAAATTCTTTACAGAGAGAGTAATCAGGCATTGGAATGGGCTGCCCGGAGAGGTGGTGGATTCACCATCCCTAGAGATTTTTAAACACAGATTGGATGTGGCGCTGAGTGTCATGATCTGGTAAATGGACTAGAGTTGGACCAAGGGTTGGACTCGATGATCTTGGAGGTCTTTTCCAATCCATTCGATTCTATGATTCTTTGAAAAGTTCATGGCACGCAAATTGTGATGACTGCTAAGGTATCTGCCATAGTTTTCAAGTCTGAATTGCTCTTTAGTAGCATCAATTTCCCAGTGTGCAAACATCTTTTTCAGGTGCTTCTGAGGCTGGCCATTGTACAAGTAGCTTAAAACTTTTTTTCTTACAGAGCCTTTTCAAAATCTTATTACTGAAAATGGGAACGGTTGAGCTGATATGGACTGAAATCCATGGATTCTGCAAGAATGTCCATATTTCTGAATGCATAAGGCTACAACTCAGCTAGGTACTTAGGTATGTGCATACTAATTGCATACAAATAGTACTTTTGATATCACTGGAACTGACAATGTTTTTGAAATTAATTATACACATACCCATAATATCAACTAAGAGTTCACAATAAACTCAGATTTAAAAAGGGGCATTAAAACAGAAGAAAGGAGAAAACTGAGTAAATGGTTAGGGACACAGTTCAAGATGTACATAAAGCCTATAGAAAGTTTTTCATTCTCTTTTCCCCAAAGAGTCAGCAAGAATTTTTGTGTTTCTAGAACTGACAACTTAGTGGCATATGGGGATCTTGCCTTCTAAGCAATAGCTGGAGAAAAAGTCAGGATCAGATCACACTCCTGAACGAAGCAGTGGAAGAGAGGATCTGAGATTTGTCTTTTGCTTCTTTGGTACACAAGAATAGTGCAGCATTCCACTGCTGTTCTTTACTGGGTGATCTCCTGGGAAAGGAAGTTGTAGTTGACACAGCCCCATACACATAAACACAGCTGAGTTCATTCTGACCAATGATGTAGCAAATGTGTCAATATAATCCATCACATAAACGTTGGGACCAAGCCTGCAAAACCTCATTCACGTGAATAATCCCACCAATACAGGGTCTAGATTAAAGGATACACATAAAACCCCAGCCGAGTTAAGGTTTTAAGCTCATCATTTTAGAAAGAGATAATGATAATATAAACATCCAAACTTCTGGGATATTCATTAGTAACTGTAAGGCTCTCAGAGTCTGACCAGTAACATGCTGGCACACAGCAATCTCTGAAAGACGATCAAAGCTCTTTTTTCAGAATTATATCCTCATCCTTATGTATACCCCAGTGTTCAAATTTTTAAAAGCTTTCTAGTTTTTGATTTACTACATTTCGGGGGTTTATCAACAGCTTTTAGTTTCTTGGCACACTCCCAAACTCATCTGAGTAGTAGCATGAACCCAGGGATCTTGGCATCTAGAATTCTGTCTTAAAAAATCCAAATACCTTTCTTACTGTCACAATCAGTTCAAGCTTTCAATACACAAAATTGCTCTCTCCTGCAGTGCACACACAGAGAAATAACCATTCTCCCAACACACCACACACCCCAATGACCTGATTGCTTTGTGTTTGCTATGTCACACTTAACCCCACTGTTTTAAAACCAATGTTTTCTATATACAATGGTAATTGGAAATGGCCTTCAACAGGCTCTCAGGAACACAATTATATAACATAATGATATCCAAGAATTAGCAACGTGCTGTATCACCTTGTTTATCCGTACATAACAGGGCATGATGAATGAGAAAACCTGATCCCAGCTAATGCCTTTCTGACCACCAAAATTCACTAAATGGATGATCCTAATTGCTTCTCAGTGCTTCAGAAATACCACATTCACAGAACTTTCCTCTTATAATCTTTATAGATAGTCCTATCTAAAAATAAAATCCACCTGTGTATGCTTCAGGCCTTACTTTAATGAAATTCTACCCTCACTGCAGATATGGCCACATAGAAACCACAGAAGTGACATTACAGACTAGGATTTTCACTTATGTAAAATGTTTTTTTAATGAAAAACTGACATTTTGCTAAAGCAATCAACCTTGAACTTATCAATAGGTAAAACACTAATCTCTCCTTTGCTGAACCCTGGGGATTGCACAACTGTTTAATCTTGCATAAGTTTTCATTGAACTATTTTTTTAGATGATTCAGAATAATCACAAACCTTATTTAACACAGGACACATCTTTACTGTTTCACCTTTCTCTGTTAGACTTTATTTAGGGCCCTCTCCAAAAAACTGAATGCTCTTCCATCGCAAAATCATAGAATGGTTTGGGTTGGAAGGAACTTCGTCCCACTCCTTGCCATGGGCAGGACACCTTCCACTATCCCAGGTTGCTCCAAGCCCAATCCAACCCAGCCTTGAACACTTTCAGGGATGGAACAGCCTCAGCTTCTCTACCCAACCTGTGCCAGGGTCTGCCCACTCTCACAGGGAACAATTTCTTCTGAATATGCAATCTAAACCTACTCTCTTCCCAGTATGCAAATGCTATTTGTTGCTAAGATCCATGTTAAAACGCACTATAAACATTGATTTATTAATTCCTTTAGCTGATAAAGAAACCAAATACCTTGAGGTTTCCCAGTTCTGATGAGATTTCCTGTGCCTAGCATTCAGTTACCAAAGCAAACTTCCCCTAAATTGTGGTTGGCACTAGTGGAGCTCAGACACAGATGCACCAATTTTCCTGAAGATGGGTCATGTTAGTAAATCCACTGTCCCAGTCATTTCACTACTTAACTGTTTCTCCTTGCAAGGGTGAACTCTGCTACTCTCCCCTGCCTTGAGGACACATGGATCTACAACTCTGCTGCATAATGAACGTGCCTGTCCCTGCCAAGGTTTGAAAAACGTTTGGGCACAGGTGTCGGTTCCTTGTCAGCCTCCAGGGCCGATAAACAGAATCTCTGCAATGTAAAATGAGACAATACATTCAAAAAGTCATCAAGTTTTCCCAGAACATGCAAAGCTCCAAAATAAATGCATTTCAAGCTTTATAACACTCCCATATTCATAAGGCTCATTACTGTTTTTAATTTTGCTTGCTGCTTATTTACTGTTACTCTCTTGCTTTACTGCCCTGGTGAAATTGCTGTTAATTGATACCCTAAATGGAAAGAGACAAAAAAAACCCCTAGGAAAACAATTCCAGAAATGCTTGGTCCCTAACTAATCCTGCCATGGACTCACTGCTGCCAAGATGGCACCATATTAAAAGGTTAAAAGAACATCTTCCAAAATTTCTGTATCCTCTTTAATCTCTCTTGTCAATCTTTTTAAGTGGCTTTTTGGCAGTGAAAGTAGCCATCCCTATTCTTTGACAAAACCTCTGCGACAGGAGATGACCTTACAAGCAAAGTTATGATGTCTCTCTGATGACTGCAGCTGTCTTAGCACAATTTTCACAGGAACAATGTCCATTTGAAGAATGAGAAATAGTACAACTTTTTGCTACAAAAAAATGTTATATCCCTCAAAAAGTAGGATTCCCACCAGATCTCACACATCAGATTTTCAGGGTGCCTTTCCCCCTGTTTTTGTTATTAATTACTGAATAGCATTTTTCCAGGGATACAAAATCCCATTCCCCAGATGGGGCACAGACCCTTTGCTTGATTTTGTTCTGGTTAGAATCATAGAATCAACCTGGTGTCCCGCAGCTCCCCGCGGGTCACCATATTGATGGCGGCCTTAGCTTGGACGCCCGCTCGGCACAGCGCGCTGCAGCTCAGAACTCCTGGGCTCAAGCGATCCGTCGGGCTCAGCCTCCCCGGCAGCTGCGACTACAGGCACGCGTACTTGAAAAGTCTCTGCTGACCCTTGAAAATCCCCCTCAATGTCCCTCAAGCTGCTTGCCTACCCCAGTGCCACCTGTATGTGCCCCACTGATGATGGCAGCAGCTTCCACCTCTCTGCTACAGGGATGCCAGCTTTGCCGTCCAACAAACCCAGTCACCTCCATGCAGAATTTCATGAGGTTGAACTCCCACATCTTATGATGGCTTAAAAACTGCTTGTCTGGGCAAAGTTAACTGCAAATTCTCATAAGCTTTTGTGCATGCTGCATTGTGAACCTATGCATTTAATGTTTGCATTCATTTTAGGTCATACTCATTCTACTGCACAATATGCAGCAAAACAAGTACAATCAGCTGATAACAATAAAGAATGGTGCACAGTTGTTCATTTCCTTAGCAAGAAAGCAATCAATTTAGCAAAGCAACAAAATCAATTAAATATCAGCTATTCCCCAAGCTACTGTTTGCTTTCTCCCATCTGAACTCTGGAGCCTTTCTTTCTGTGATGGCATAAACAGGAAGATTGGACACAATGGTCACAGTGCTCCTTCACCTTTCTCTCAGGAGCAAGACCAGCAGAGATGATTTCTAAGGGAAAAAAAAGCACTCTGCTGTTTGAGAGAAATTTACATTTGAACTTTATTGATAATAAGAAGAAATGATTAATTTCTCCTGTAAACAGCACACAATAGCTTGGGGTTAGGTACTGTATTTATTCACAGTGAGAAAAACCTATCACTGTGGGCTCTACCAGGTAGCAACAGATACCGTGAGTGGAACTCACAACATTTCATATTGCTTGTGAAATAATAATTGACTGCTGAGTTAACAGCAGCATTTTTAGCTTTAAGATTAAAGACATGAAGTTCTAAGTTGCAAAACTGTGCTTTCTTTTTGCCTGTCAGAGAAAAATGCCCTATCAAGCCCAAAGCTTATTTATTGAAAAGGAATGTAGAAGTGCTCACACACACAATCCATGTGTGTGAAGAACTCTACAGGCCTGGTACATCTCTACTACAACAAACATCTTGGTATAATTTGTTGGGTTAGGTCTTCAAAGAGAGACATATCTATTGACAGGTACCACACACTTTTACCATCAGCATTTTTCACGCTGCACTATAATCACACCATAATCACCAAACCTTCTTTTTATTGCTAGTAAGTGTTATGAATAACATTAATATAGCAATGTAGCATCAATATCTCAATATACCATCAATATATCAAAATGTAAGTAATCTATATCAACTTCAAATAAATGGAAATTAAAATTTCCTGAAAATTTTCCTGTTGATATGCAATGATTAGGTTAATACATTTTTTTGAATGTCCACCAGTGGTATGGCTAGTAAAATTTTTTTTTCAGTTCTTTCACAATAATTCTCTATCAAAAATCACATCTTTTAGTAACAATCACTACCAACTAACTACATTTTATTAATGCCTTATTTCTAAGTATTTATACTGCATTCATTTTTCCAATTAGGTTTTAATTCTGTAGCTTTAAGTGAAAAGTCTTTCAGATTAGCTGACAAAAATAGCAACCATTTACTAGATTAACCCGTTCTTTTGAAACCTTTCAAATTAGTGAAATACATTCCTTAGGAAATAAAAGGCAAAGGCCTTTTCCGTGACTGAGACCTGCTACGCAAACCAATTGTTCACAGGGCTAATCCTGCCTCCATTAAAGCTTACTAAAGTTATTCATCAGCAATGGGATTGTGATATTGGAGCATTAAAAGCAGCTTTCTAAAACATTCTTTTATTAAAAGGTTTGATCGTGAAACTTTAAAAAATTCACATCAGTGTTTTCTATGAAATCTGCAGAATGCTTTTAGATTGACAAAAGTCACACACTGCGCTGCTGAGAACAGTCTGAGAGTGTGAGTCAGCCAATGTGATGCTTTTTAACAACACAATTTCAGTTATTACTATAAAATTGTAATTAGATAGTAAATTACAATGTTAATATTCACTTTGAACAAATAAGTGTTTGTAGTTGTAGAACTGGGCATTATTATGGTAGCACAGGGACCTATTCACCAAGCAAGACACAGACTTTCTTCATAAAAGTTATTCTATTCTGTGGTTTTTCCTTATGAACTTGCATGAAATGCCACCATTTTATGTTCACTATTTGCTGAAGTCATCTTTGCCAACATCAGAATCTATATTTCCGTTTGGGGAAGGGCCAAGATAAGCATTTGTTTCATCTGGTTCCGCTACCCAAAGAATATAAAGAAATGAACGAATCATCTCTCCCTGTACAGAAAAAAGAATATGTAAATTAATTGACAAATTACGACTCTAACCAGTTGTATAAGAACTTATTTTTCTTTCCATTGCAGAAAAAAAGTTACTCTTATAATATTTACACACTATACTAAAAAATACTTAAATACACTAAAAATGTACACAATATGTGAAATCACACACATTACATAAACATTTACCTTATAAAAATAACAATAACATACTATGTTATTCTGTAACAGATGTATGTATAATATGTACTGTATCTGGAATATTAATTATAGTTAAAAATAGCAAATCCCTGTTTTGTTTTAACTATTTTTACTTCTCCCCTTACCTTTGCCCCCTTCTAGGAATAGTTCATTCTGCAGTTAAGGAAGTGATTGTGGGACATGCACAGGTTTTTTTCCAGTTTGCATACAGAAAAGAAAAAAACCCACTTTATTTATTATATCAAATAATTTGTAATGTATTTTGCATAACCAGTCTTTATAAAATTGAAAATTTGGGTTTAGAAAAGTGTCTCTGAAAACATACTAGAAGGCAATACAGTGACAGACTTCTGCAAATTATGTTATGGGCATATAAACCACAATTTGAACTACGATCCAGAGAGCTCCAGAAAGCTCTATGACACACAGAGGTGGTTCTAAAGTAAACGTGCACAGAGATGTCTCATTCCATGTGTATAATAAATATCTTGTAGGAGAAGTGTGAGAAATCAAAGTCTGTATCCCTTTGGAATGTTAGAAATTCACCACTCTCCAAAATCAAAAAGGCATTGACCATAGAACAACCACAGCACTTTACAGAAACTTGACAGGACTGAAGGTGGCCAAGGCAAATCTTCATTTGGCAAAAAGGGGATAAAACAGCTCCAGAAGGGTGTGATTTTAAAATTTCAGTGATTTATTGACGCAGCCCATAAGTTCAGAGCGTTAGAATAAGTCCCAGGAGATGGATGAGTGAGCAGAGAGGAGGTAAAGCTGCCAAAAGGTGCATGATAAGTACATTTATCACATGGTTTTGCAATTTATCTTATACATCTCAAATTTTTCATATAGATCCCATTTGTAATCACCATGTGAAAAATTAGGGAGGCATGTGATAAATTAAGTTGTGAATTGTGATTTCTAATAAGTTAATCATTTATCCATGCAATTTAAATTTAGAGTTCTAATCACATCTGTTCTTTTAGGAGACAAAAGACCAAACAGGAAACCATACAAGATCAAAAGGAGAAAAATATCAAGACAGAAAACATGTTTCCTCACTGTAAATGAATTTTCCTAACACAGTTTCTTGATCCATTCTTCAGAAGTAAATAATTTCAACTTATCAACTGAAAAGATTCCAGGATTGCAAACCACGTCACAAATTTTGTGACTAAAAAGGAATTACCTCTTAAAGGAAACTGCCTTTAGGTAGCATTACCAAATTATTGGCCCACTAATCCATTTCCTCTGGACTTAACATATTCCAAAATGTCTTAGCCATTTCTTTGTAATATGCCATCCAATCAAAAGGTTTTTCTTCTTTTTGAACCACAGCCATCCTATAAACCTTAATTATATATATACATGCATATAAATATGCATGTGTGTATATATAGACACACTCATATTTACATATATAAATATATATGTATATATCAATCCATTTTGTTCTTAAAGTTATGTAGCAGTGCTACCTGCACTTTAGCAACCCCATACATAAGTAAAACTACTGCATCATCAACTAAAAAAAAGGCAATAGAAAATTATAAGCTAAATATTTAACTAGTTTGGATAAAATCCATTATTTTCATTAATAGAGCTCATTTTTATTTTATTGGGGTTTTTTAATTATCAGATTAAAAGTGCATTTTTTATTGTTTTTCCTAATGCAATTCTGTGTGATATGCTCAGAATGAATGGAATAGTTATTTGTTTATTTTTTCTTCTTTTTTTATCCTGCTTCTATTCCTTCTATTATTCATTATACCATTTACTGTGTACCCAAGTGCACATACACTAAACATGCATATATGTACATGCATAAAACCTTTTCTTTCTGTGTATATATATAATATATATACACATGCTTTTACACACACACACACCCCTTTACAAATCTATTGTAACTTCCACTCCTTCTGCTGTTGAAAAATAGTAGCTCTAAATAATAAATTGTTACTAAACTAATATATAAGTTTTTGCAATATTTACAAATTTTAAACTATCCTTTCCTATCCTAAATTACTGAGCCAATTTACTCAATGAAATTAGATAAACTCATATTCCAAACTGCAATAAGAATTTGAACTCCATCCGATACTTAAAAGTCTGTGAAATATTAAAACCACTTGTTTAAATATTTGGGTCATGTAAATTCCAGGAGACCCAAGTGTAGAATTTCCAACATAAACAGTCATGACTGTCATTCTTGTAGGTGAGAGTAACATGCAGGATGACAGAGAGAAAAATCTTTATGGACCCAAGCTCTGCTCCTGATTCCAACATGAACTCTATGCAAGTGTTACCACTAAATTCTATGGAAAGATTCAAATGTAAGATCTGTAAGGTGCAATGGATATTAACTTTATTCTTTGCTTTGTCAATTCATTGTTTATGGAATCTGAATGTTTCCTACAATCCTCCTCTGCCATATCTCCAAAAAGAGTGAGTTTTGTCCCTGAGCCTTACACCAGGTGCAGCTGTGAGTTGTGTAGACAGTCATCCAGTGCACAAAGAAAACACTTATGTAGGGAGAAAAAAAAATTTCAAATTACTGTCTATGAGGACAGAATCTAGGCTTCAGGAAGGTGGCTATAATTGCACACTAAACATGGAGCAAGGCCAGTCCGTGCCAATTAAATGTTTGATCCAAGTTGCTTATAGTAACTTTCCCATGACTACAGTTTATATTTCTCTCATCATTGTAACTAATTGAGAACAATACTTTGCATTCCACAAAGGTTAAAAAAAACCCTCTTAGTGAAAGCAGAAGCTATTATTCATAGTTCATAGAATACTCAGTATCACTGAAGATTAATTACTGCTATCTTGAGGGCTTCTGACAGACCAAGAAAATGACATGCACCAAGCACGTACAAGGAAAACAAAGAATTAAAGATGGAATCAACATATTTACAGGTTTTGTGACTCTTCCCATGAAATGGACAAATAATCTCAATTATACCATTGTTTTCTATACAACAGACTCATAACAACACTTTTCAGGGTTTAACTCTCATGAACTGCTGATAGATCTTTACTTACAGTATGCAAGGAATAAACAAGCAGGAAAAACCAAATTGTTCATTATACTTACAGACTGACCACTTTGATAGCATGGTGAATGCACTGTTACTCAAGCAAACAGCAGGTTTTGCCTTTCTCCATGATTTCATCCTGTATCATACTGTACACAGCTGTATCACGATATATCATGCTTAGTCTGCCAGTATCTGAATTGCCAAGAGCTGAGCTGTGAGCTGTTTAACCAGCAGCCCTGACCCTGAGAGGTTTGTCACAAGACACCACTTTTTTAGTGTGGCCCTTTTCCTTACACAGAAGCCAAGCTCAAAACTGAGCCTAGCACTTGACTTGCCAAAAGGTATTATCTGCAATTCCTTTCTGAACTTGATAGTACACAACTCAACCTCCAAAGCTGAACAGTTCTACTTACAAGCTCAGCTTGCTGCTCATGAAGCTTGATTTATTTTTACCACATCCCAACCTACCAAAACATGGATTGTTTATTTGACAGAAAGAATAAGGCAGTTGCTGTCTGTTCCTGTGCTTCTTAGAAGTTGTAAGCAATGCCATCTGGAGCAGACTATTAGTTGGAAGGTTGCCAAAAGGTACTCCATTAGTTTTCTAGGGAAAGAGGTCTTAAGTCGCGCACAAGATGCTTTCTGGAGTCTGTATGGCAACCAGTGAAATAAGATCTTATGAAGCCACAAAGTATAACAATAAATGACAGTAGGATTAAAAAAAAACAAACACACACAAAACCCCAAACATGCATTATTTACCTTTTTATCCAATAAAGACAAAGGGACTTCAATGAAAGTCACTATTTTGGCTAATATTGTGTGCATCTTGAAAATCTCACCCAAAAGATTTTATTGTACACTGTTGACAAAAATTAGAATAGGAACAATATTTTGAAGCTCAGTTACATCTCTCCTGCTATGAACTGGCAATGGAAACAGGTTTCTTAATATGCTGTGGCAGTAGGAAACTGTAATCAGATTTCAACCCATTAAAGTGGTTCAAGGAAACAGGTTTTAAAAAGGAGAAATTATAATTCAGCATCATGCTGACATGGTGATAGATGCTATAGAAAATGCATAGGTTAAGATGTAGATGATTCAAGTTGCTCTTGCAAAATGAAAAGAGCAATGACCATTTCCCCCTCATTCTGGATATATAACACAAACCCCATGTTGACTGCCCTTACCCAAACCCCAGGTTGGCTTTAGGTGCAATTTGTGTGTCAATGGAAATCTCACTTCAGATGCTTTGGCAAGTCTGGTGGCTTTTTTCAAAGATAATTACCATATGCATAGACAATCAATCCAGACCTACCTCCTGTCCTCTTCCACGAAAAGCTCCTGTTCTGAGGAGTGACTCTCCTTGAGCAGTATTGGTTTCCACAACAGAAGACAAAATACCCACAGTCTTGTGGGGGAAGTGAAGGCTTGCAGAAATACATAAGAGCATTTCTGTGTGCCCTTTGAACTGTCATGAAGAGTTCACCTCTGACAAATCCGAGAGTTCAGGAAGATGATGTGTCCCTCTAGCTATACCTTTTTTTCTTTATTTTTTCTTCTCTATTTTAACCTGAGAAAAGAAAAAAAAATGTTCATTGAGAGTCTATATCTTTACCACTGTTTGTAGAGGAAATAAAGGAAAAATTTCCTCAGTCTCTGTAAAAATGACAGATGAAATTTCTTTTGCTTCCTCTTAAGAGCGAAGAAAATGTATTATAAATCAGAAGTTAATTCTGTGGATTCATGCAGCAAAATAAGATGTGGACCAATCCTGGTGAAAGTACAGGAGCTCTATAGGAGTTTGAATATTCTTGCTATGGCCTGATCCTCAGTTCTGGACTGCTGGATGACCCAAGTCTGGCAGCAGTTTCATCAGTTCCCTTTACTTGAAAAAAGAAATAAACTTGGTGTGTGGGTCTTCTAGCTTTCAGAAGCAGTGTCACCAATCAATTTTACCTTAACTAGTAGCATATAATTCTGTCCAAAATCCTACATATGAATGATGGCAACATTTTCATGTAAAGCGAAAACCACCACCAACAAAGCAAAATCTGAGTTCAGAGCAAGATAATACTAAGGTGAAAAATCCAAGCCCTCAGAAATCAGATTATACCAGGCTTGCACACATCATCTTACTTCACCTTGATATATTTAGATACAGCCTTTCATTTTGTGACCTTGTGCTATTCTTCCACACTGCAGAATGTCTGGGGGGGTTGGTTTGATACCAAGTTTGTAATGTACAATGTACACATATTGCATCTTCATGTTCTACATATTTAATAGCAATTCTCATCTTCCAAGACATACTCATGGCTGAGTTGTTCATTAAGCAATTTTTAAAGAGTTTTATGGCCCTGTGAATAATAATTTTTTGTGGAAGCAGACTAAATTGTATGCTGTAATGATTACACCAAACTAATTGTAGGTAAAATTAGCAAGGGGTCAGACCAATTTAGTTTCACAAGAAAATATATGCTTTGCTTACACCTTAAGTGATGTTTAGAAAATTAATCACATAAAACTGAAACTCCTTAAATCAACATATATAATTTTCTGTACCTTTGCCGTGAAACAGGAAGTTTTAACATTGCTTTGAAAAATGAAACTTACTATGTGTTTTTTAATTATAATTTTTGTTTAAATTACCAATTAACTTTACCCTAGAGAATCAAACAACACAAGTCTTTTCTGCTCCATTTGTACATCAAAATGATACCCAAACACAGCATATAAGGGACTAACATGGATAGTAAAAGTACATTTTTAAATGTCTTTTACTATCAGCTAGAGCATCACCCCAATTATGGTCTTTGATATTATGATACTCACATATAATTTCTTTAAATTTTCTGTTTCTATAGTGATACAGGTTCTCCAGACAACATCAAGTCCATTGTGGAGCTCTTACACAGAAGCCTTTGATGTTTCAAATGTATCATTCTGGTGGCGTGGAAAAGTTGTAGCTGCCATTTCAGTGGTACAGCCAGACCCCCACTTTGAAACTAAGACTCTTTTTAATGTAAAATTCTGGGAGGATCTATTTAAAATCCATCCCTGTCAATGAGGCAGACTAGAGTCTCACAACAGGTTTGTGAAGAGAACTGTCCTCTGCTGAAGAGGTCACAGAGGTGGGAGTCAGCAGAACCCTCAGCACACCCACTTGTACCTGCCCTGGCAGAGAAGAAATGGATGATATTGTTGTGCATTATGGCAAAAAGAAGGTACCTCCCCACTGCTACGAAAGCGAAGTTTGAACACATGGATGTTAGTTATTTCACACTCCTGCTTATTAAGAGCCATACACTCATAATATGGATAACATATTACCTCAGCTTGAGACAAAAATGAATCATGGGTGAGAAATATAAAGACACAGATCCTGCACCTCAAAACATGCCATTTAAAGTTTAAGGAGCAAAGATGATGCCACAAAGACACAAAGTATTTATAAAATCTTTAAACGTTAGCTTCA
Organism: Pithys albifrons albifrons; assembly: GCF_047495875.1. Taxonomy (NCBI): domain Eukaryota; kingdom Metazoa; phylum Chordata; class Aves; order Passeriformes; family Thamnophilidae; genus Pithys; species Pithys albifrons. The sequence continues at coordinate 6,172,121 of NC_092469.1, read as the reverse complement.
GCAAAGTAGCTACAAGAAATGCCCTCAGAGATAGAAAATCTAAGAAAAATAGTACTGGCATCTAATTACAGCAGTGGAGTTTGCTGCTTTTATCTGTAATTGGACTGTATAGTCTTTCATTCTAATTTACTTTACATCCAAACTGTGATAATCAAGACAAGCAGAACAGAATGGCTTGTAACTGGCTATACCACCGACACCAGTTAATGCCTAATTATAACAACTAAATTAAAGAGGGGACGGTAAGGAGGTTGAGTATCAGTTTGAAGCATTTAATTCTGTGGAAAGAAATAGAGATTTTAAATCCTAAGTAAAAAAAATCAATATTATGGCCCATTATATTGGTATTGCTAAACAGATTAATGAAATTAAGTATTTTGTTTTTTAAAGAAAAGTTTTATCATGATGTAAAGATAGCTGTTAATGAAAAACCACACCAGAGAAGGAAATTCACATTCCAGACCAATTTATAAACCAATCTAATCTGGAAAAAAACGTGGGTAGAATTGACTTTTCCAGGATAACTCAGAGTTGTAGAACATGTTACATGATGGTGAATTTACTGCAGGTGAATTTACTCTGGAAAAGTGTACACATAATATAAAACAAAAAGAAAACCCAGGATCCCAAGAAACTTTTGGATGCAAATCTAAGTGTTAAATAAAATCTTTTTGAAAGCTCTAAATACAAATTAACTACTTTCGAATGACAGGTTAACCAAAATTAATACTGTTTCCTGCCAGAATCCATGCAAGTAAGGAAAAGGAATCTGGGAATGCTCAGTACTGGTGAGCCATAACTAGCATAAATCCTAAACACATTGTTTTAGGACTTACAACATAAATTGGTCATCTACATGTTGAACTGACTGCACAAGAATTCATCTTCTGGGATTTGAAATAGGAGCAAGGGGAATAAAAATGGTTGCTGTTAATGATCTTGCTAAATTGACCCATAATATTCCAATGGTAGGTGGATAAAGAACTAGTTGGCATTCATGGTGCATGTAGTATGATTTGGTCCATTCAGTATCTTTGATAGGAAGCAGTAGAAAATATTGAGAAAAATGAAAATATTCACATTGTTAAACTTATAAACTCAATGAAAATAGAATCTGCTTTCACACGACATTCATAATTATTTTCAGTCTTCATCATCTGTAGATGAACCCAAAGCTGATGCTTCTAAAGTTCTAAAGCACTTAAACACTTAATATGTTCATCAGATCATCTGTCTCTCCTATATAGCAGAATTCAGGATGGTGATGAGAGTGCAATGATCACTTTTTTATCAGAGGTAAAATGAGGATAATGGCAATTTCTTTCTAAAGATTTAGAAATATTTCAATAGTTCCTAAACTCACTAAGGTGGAAACCTCTCTCCTTAATAAGGGCAAGGCTTTTGCAACCACCACCGCCCATCTTTGAGGTGCCATTGACCACAATCTTTGGTGTATTTCAACCCAATTTGTAAAGGATCAGAAGTCCTTCTCATTTCAGCTCTCACAGGTTTTATCAAACACAGCATGTTGTAAAAGGACAATGACTTCTCCTGGTGGCCTCACAAACCCGGGGCAATTCTAGCTGGCAAATAAACACATGAGTCAGACAACTAACTTGTGAGTCACTCCAGACTGCTCGTGGCATTGTCTACCTCCAGATTGCCACAGGGCTTCTTGCCAGGACAGGCATAGTGCATTTATTGCAGCCCAGTGCCCAATACCAAGGGGCTCCAGTAGCTACACTTTGTCACTGAGGTGCTCTCTGACTGGAGAAGGACATGCATTCCTGAAATTAAAGGCATTAGAACCACAAATTAATTTCACAGACCAGAAAATGAAACATTCTCAGTGCTGATATTTCTGCTATGTAGAGGAGAATGAACAAAAGAAAGGTATCTGATCTTCAGGACTGCTCCAGATTACTGAATCTTGCTTTAAACAGATGTGCCAACAGATGAGGCTTCTTAGATTTTGGTTATTATCATCACTAATAGGCAGATGAGGCTTTTCCATGTTTGGGGATTTTTTTTCCTCGTACAAAAATTACAGAAATACTCTGATAGAATTTCACATACCTGTGAAATATAAATGACAATACCATGGATACAGTGAAACTACCTGAATCATGACCTGCATTTTCAGGTTCAAGATGATCTCTATTGCATTTAATTACTAGACACATAGGTAAAAAACATTTGATGTTAACAGACCCTGTTGAAAAACTAATTTTGGTGCTGCAGTAGTAAGAGTGAACAATCAGACAAAGTGGTATGTCAGAATGGTAAAAACTAAAGGGAAAAATGTTCTACTATGAAGTTAGACATTCCTTTTCCTCCTCTTCCCTCCCAATTTCACCTTTGACTGCACCTGCAGAATTCTGTACCAAGCATAGATGAAAAGACTGAATGGAATCTCATCCAAATTTATTAATGAAGATAGTTCCCAGGTGAATGGTAATATTATCCATCTTCTACAGGCAGGCAGGTACAACAGCTTAAATTACTCAGAAAGAGTGGTTTAAAGACTCTTCTGTATTAAAGGTTTATTAGATTATGATATAGACCTGGATGTGAGTGCCAGCCACTTCACACACATGAAAAAGCAAATGTTAAAGTGCTTCCATAAATTTGGTAAGCAACTTCCTTTCCTTTGTGTCCAAACAAAAAAGATTCATCACTGAACTCTGAAGACCTGACATATTTGCACCAACATTTTCACATTTTAAAGAGTTCATAACCACACCCCCATTACACCCTTAATTTGAAGAGAAATATTTCCTTGAGTGGAACAGAAGCAGATTAAAATTGATTATTTCTTACAAATGTCCAGAACTTTATTTGAAACTTAAATCACCCAAAGACAAAAGTGTTTCTAATAGTAGGTGAAACATGAATGACATGTTCTGAATCATCAGACCCATTCTTTAAGATTTAAACCCTACCTGTCTGAATCTCACAAATCCTCTGCTCATTTAAACTCAGGGCGTTAAAGTATTTAAACATACCCATAACTAGAATATTAATGGAAGGGAATAGCTTTTTTTGTTGTTTTAAAACAAAGCAAAAAATTGCTGCATGATCACTTTTGAGGAATGAACCTCTTAAAATCTACAATGTAGAGAAAGCACATGCTTCCCGAACACAGCAGTGTGAGGAGCTTCCCAGCACCTGTGCCCTCTTCACAAAAAGGTCTGTCCAAGAGGATATGTTCTGCTATAACAAACTGCCTAAATTCTTAATCTTGGGAAAACACAGAACTTAAGTTACTTGATATTCACCATTGCTGCAAACTCATCTCTGCATCACTCCAAACCAGAAACAACAGCGATCTCCTGCAAGCCCAGGGTAGCTGAGGAAGTAGAGAGAGTGGGTGACAATTGCTTTGCCTGGATGCTCTTTCATGCATGGCAGAGGGCCAAACCTGCATATCATCTTCATGGCTTCTCTACTCACTGGATACTGTTTGGCTGCTCCCAGCTGCAGGAGCCAAACAGCAGCAGGGTCTGACAATGCAGCTCTGCCCTACACCAGAGACAGAGCGTGTGGGAACTGGCCATGACTACGGGCATGTGAAAAGGGCTTAAGTCCTGCAAAGGCAGACATAGAGCTAAGAACAAGCTGACTCCTCAGTACTGAAGGTAATGAAAGATCTAAGGAATGGAAATAAGAATTATTACAAAAGTCAAAAACAATCACCCATTTGTTTTCTCATTACCATTTCAGTGTGGAAAGGAAACAAAATCACATCATCATTTCCTTCCCTGTGTTGTGAATAAGTGTATGTTGTTTGACCCAAATGTTAACATTGCCCAAACCCTAATATCAGAGAAATGTAAACTATTCATTTAATACCATTTGTAAGTAAAACAAATACAAACTGAAAGCATTAAAAACTTCATCATTTGTTCTCAGTCAAACTTTTGCCAAATGAGCTATTAATATTTGTGCCCTCAGGCTTTTCCCCCCCCACACCAAGCATTTTGTGGATGAATTCAGCTGCATTTGTTGCAAATCCAAAAGGCCAATTTAGGGAACAGGCTGGCACCCCCCTACCCTGTGACAGGAAAGTGATGGCAACATGCTTGGCAAGTCTTCCTGTGGCTGTCTTCTGTCACCAAGCAAGGAACAGACCTAACAGCACTCAGGAGTTCTGTGACTGCACTTAGGTGTGTGCAAGCAATACAAACTATAGAGAAGAATGCAAACTAATTGCTGTGCTTACCACATAAATACAAATACAAAGCAAGCAGCTGCAGGAAGAACCTTCCAGTAAATCCACAAGTTCAATTACCTTCACTCAGTGCAGGAATTTTTCTGTAGCTTCACAAACACAAATAGACCTGCCTACAATGTCAGACCATGCCACTGTCTGAAACCTTTCCTTTTTATATCAGATGTACCTATAAGAAGCTTTCCCAAACATATATTAGTCTGGCTTAATTTTATGTTGTGGAGAGAATTCCAGATACTTCCAGGTGGCACCTTTTTTTCTCTTTTGCCCTTTCCCCCATTTTACATGCTTCAAGGAAATAAACTGCAATATCTCAGTTTACTATTAAACACAGTTTGGTTAGATTTTTTGTTATGTTCTTTGGGGTCCTTAGTTCAAATTAAGCAACAATCATGCCAATACATTGGAATTTCATGAACCATGCAGTGAGCCTTGGGAAAACTACATCAGTGAAAGTAAAGCCAGTAATTTAAACCTGTAATTGTGGGTTAGAAGCCACTGAATTAGAACCTGACACACCTAACTCTACTTGCCAAAGCATGTCTGGCTTTGACAACCACAAAACTGCAGCTTCTTAGAAATTAGCTGGCATTACCATAATCTTTCTTCCATTTAATTCACCTTCATCTGGGAAATGTCTTTACTTGAACTATTGTGATTTGTTCTGTATTCGCTGGGAAGAAGAAAATAAGTATTAAATTGTTCCTCAGAATGATCTTTTCTGTGATATATATTTTGATTCAATATAATTTCTTACACAATGTAATATTTATCAAAAATTCACCAGGAAGTTTTGTCTGAAAACACATAGTCTATAGATCAGTAAGTTTAACTTACTTCTAGAATACACCACTCAGGTTCTCAAAAAATACTTCACTGACTCTAAGCATGTTCAGAACATCAGCACAGGATTTAGCAAATATTCCAACATTTTATTATGTTTACATCCCTCAAAACCAGGAATTTCCTAAAGTTCTTGAGAAATAAAATAATTCAAAGGATTCAGGAATAGTAATAGAGAGCTTGCTAGCTCTGAGCAAAAGCAAAACAAAATGTATCCTATTAGCTTGAAAGGCTTTTTTTATTACAGACTGTCTCTCATTACAGGTCTGTAAAGCTGATCAAAATGGGATTTTGTCCCAGTTTTCTGCACAAAAAACAAATTTGTACATGCATTAAATAGAACTAAGGTGTGGCAGCAGAGGTTGACACTGCTATATAATCCAACCCTAAATTACAGGCAAAGTAAAAGAAAAAAAAAACAACAAGAAAAAAACTTGACAGCTGGCAAGAAAAATTTTAAATTCCAGTGCAATACAGACCTAAATATTCACAGCTAGGTAAACTGGAGCTTATTGTGCCACATATTTTCTCAAGAAACAACATGCCTTTTGTGTTTATATAACATAAAACATGCACAGGTATTATAGAAGAATATAAAATAGTATATACCTAAAGGTCACTTAAGTATCTTTAAACTGGGATATTTCAGCTGAGGTAAAATATATCAGATCACAAAGAAGGGAAAAGCCAATGTGAAAAAGAATAAATCACATTTTACTTTCCTGTATAATTTTAATGTATGTACAAAAGACACACAATTCCCTTTGACACTACCAATTGCCACAAGCAAAATGACTGGAAAACAACGAGCTTTTAATACGTGTAACATAACAACACAATCCTTTGGACTGAAAATTTGCAACAAAATAATTCTAAAAAGGCAGCCTACATGTAATCCATTTTAAAGTGTTAACAAGGTATAGCACAGTTTGAGTTGTATTTCCAAACTCTGTTATTAAATATAACCCAAAAATAACAGTAAAAATTAACCTAAAGCTTAACGGCTTATGTAAGAATGCTTTAATAAAAAATGTTACTGAGGTTATTGAACTGTACAATTAGACCCCTCCCACTAAATACTTTTCAGAGTAATTTCCATCTAAAGCTTATTCAGCAAACCAAAATGCCAATGCATTTCTTCAATTTCCACTTCTTTGAACCTGTTAATGTATGAATAAAAAAAGATTTATTTGTGTTATTAGCCACATATAACCCTCTTGTCTAAAAAGTAGCTTTAAATACAAAATTTCTGAGATGCACATGAACCTACAAAACATCTAAAAGATCATTTTGAATTTCTTCTGCAAGCTATGTTTGATTTACATCAATTAGATCTTTCACATAAGGTATCATATAACAGGAAGGCTAATAACCCAGAAATAACCTCATTAAAAAAGACAGCATATCGGTCTAAGCAGAATGAACTCTAAGCAGAAAAATTAGTGACCTGGAAAGTAGCAGGAAGAGGTAATAGCAATACAGAGTAAAAATACATTCCCATTAGCTAGTCAAAAGTAGAAATCACCAGCAATAAAGTAAAAATACAATAGAAGCATAAGGAGAACATTTTAAAATATTTTTATCTTTTAAAAACCTGTAACATAAAACATATTTCCCCAAACTAAGATGCTGTCTAAAATTATTTTATTACTATGAATTAATCTGTGGGGGATTTTTTCAGATGCCTAAAACAGTCCTTGGCAGAATATTATTAGCAAGTCTAATACATTTATATTAAATTATCAGTGTATGATTCCAGTGTCTATGGATTCATCTATTTTAAGATTAATGGGTAATAATGGCAACTCAAGCTGGATTTACATAGCTACCCCTTGTCTAATGTTAGCTACTTAGATTCAAAGTCTGCCAAAATCTTTTAAAATAATTCTCATTTGCTTATTGAAAATATTTTCAGAAAGTAGTGTTTTAGCTTTGATAAAAAGACATTTGCTCTAATTGTTGTGAAATGTTTTGTTAAACTTGTAGGTCTTTCTACCAAATCCAGCTCCAATTTGCACTGTAAATGAGAACAAAAAAACCACTATTAAATCACAAAGTTTGTCTTTATTTTATTTAGCAAACTAACTGTAGTTTACTTAAATTTCCAAAGCACATTAACTCAAATCAAACTAATGGATCCTGCAACAGATCTAAGTGGTTTCCTCTGGTTTTCAATTTAATAGGTTTAAAGTCTGATGAGAGGAGGAAAAAACCCCATCATACAAATTATAGGCAAACTTCAATTTTTTTAAAATTTGATTTTACTTCATAATTTTTGCAGGATCACTATCTTGGAAAAGGCCTCTGAGATCACTGAGCCCAGCCTGTGCCTGAACAGCACCATGTGAACCAGATCAGAGCACTGAGTGCCACGACCAGGCCTTCTTCAAACACCTCCAGGGACAGTGACTCCACCACCTCCCTGGGCAACCCATCCCAATGTCTAACCACCCTTTAAGTGAAGACATTCTTCCTAATGTCCAACCCAACCCTCCCCTGGTGCAGCTTAAGACTTTGTCCTTAAGACTATGTTCCTTTAATCCAGGAAAAAAAAAGTTTTTCTACCAAATAGCCATTTTTTTGACACTCAACTTTGGATCAAAGATTCTGCTGAACAAAAATTTAATTAAACCATTTGGAATATTTTATTCCCCACATCTGTAGCGTGGTTTAGGCCATGATTGCTCATTTTTAGTTCACTGACTTCAGAACTACAGCAATCTTATTTCTACTGAGGCCACATTTCCAGCAGCTGCTGCCCTCAGCAAGGGTAAAGGATTCAGCTGATGCAGGGAGAGCTCTGAAAAAACTCTGAAAACCCCTCAGAGCTTGTGCAGTTGGGTTTAGTTATATCTAGTCCAGAACAGGAGAACTCTGACCTGCTGATTTTCCATCCTTTCTCTGCAATATACCAACACAACAAATAGCAGAAGAAAGTCAGTGGGGCAGAATATTCATCACCTGGGGAGAGGGAAAAAAAATGTAATTTTTATGGCTTTTGCTTCATTTCCTACAGCCAAACGGATAACTCTCCTGCACATTTTTAGCTGTGATGGCCTTTGCAGTTTTAGACAACTGTGAGAAAACAGGGTGACACCTTGTACTATAGATTTGTCTGAGACCACTCCCCCTTTGTTTTTGGTGACACTGCCTGGCTCCACTACAAGCCAGGAAAGATACTGGGAGTTCATGCCATGTTAGATCACTTTTAAGCATCACCAGTGCCCAGACCTGGTCTTCCCTTTCCCCAAGGCTGATTTATCTCATTGTGGTAGGAGAGGCTGGCCCATATAATATGTGGCTAAAGAAAATTCAGAGGTTCATTAGTAACAATAAAAACACATTATAATCTGAAACAAGCATATTTACAGTCAAAGAAAATAAAATCACGAATTTTGGGGTAATGGATATTTCTTTTTTCCCTGCCCTGTTTCCCTGTTTCTTCTGGAAGCAGTCCATCTCCACCTCCTCTTATGAAAGGAGAGGAAACGGAAAATTTCATCTTCCTTATGGTTAAACAAGCTTTCCAGCTAAGCTTTTTTACGATAGGTTGGACTTGTTTATAAGGAATATAGCTTTATTTAGCTCTGAGCTGCTCCCAAGACCCCTACACAGCAGTGGGCAAAGAGTTTTCTCTTACATGTTAGATCATCTAATTTTGTTTCTCTCTATTGCATACAAATGCCTCACAATAACATGGCACAGTTCACAAAACCCCAAGAAGGCTACACGGCAAACAATTTTTGGAACAAAATAGGAAAATGTAAAGTGAAGACATTCCTGGATCCTATACTGTTACTCATCCCTTTAATGCATTTCAGAACCCCTTTTCCTGTTATCTACTTACAGAACTCCAGATCAGTCCTCCTTTGAGCAAATACTGCACAAACATCAACTGAAATAAATCCCAGTGCTTCTACTCTGCAGAGAGGAGAGGGAAGTCAGCACTGAGGAGGCAGAGACTCTGCCAAAGGCACATGGTATGGGAAGAGACAAGCAAGAAGTTCCATCTCTGCCCTCAAACAGCCACCTCCAGGGTCAAAGCCAGCACTGCTGAAGGAAAAGCACCATCAGGCTTTGAATGCTGTTAAAAACCACCATAGTCAGGCATGGTGATCCTCCCCGAGACAAAAAGCAGAGGAGACCATAGCAAATTTCTTGCCCCGAAAACCAAAAAGGACTCTCAACCACTAGTTTTGGAGGCATCTGTGAGAAATCTTCTGGCAGAGTTTCTCAGGCATCATCAAAAGTTAATGGGAGTTGGGCACTTAATTCCCCTTTATGACTTTCAAAAAAGATTGGCCAGCTACTTTTAATTTATTAGGGAGCAGATTTGCAAAGAGTCTTTTATTACAGAAGCAGTAAGGGGAGCTATTTTTCCATAAAATATATGTAAATATGATTTATGAAAGACACAAATATTACTGAAGTGAGGGATAAATTGTTTCAAAACTTCATGTTCATAAAAGCTAGGTATAAGTACATATTGCTTCAATATTTTTTTCCCTTTCACATGTTGGTATCTCTCCCAGGTAACTAGAGATGCATTCTCTGCATTCTGCTCACCTTATCCTTGTAAGTACAATATCTCTACTGAAGGCATCTGCTATGAAATTGCTGAAGGAAACGAAGCTGGAACTCATACTATTGCACAGTCACTGATCAGGCTCCTGCTTAAAGATAAAAAAAAAATGTGCTACCACTGGAAGTAAGATTTCCAGACCTTAAAGGAGAATTTACTTTAGAGATCAGCATACAACCATCACATGGAAATAATTTCTGAAAGATTTACTAATTTGCTAAATAAAATGCTTCCTAGGAATAACTTTGCAGAAATAAATGCAATTTGGAATCTTAAGTGTAAAACAATTCACGAGAAATGGTAATTTTCCAGTTTTTTGCCTTTTTTTTTCTCTAGGTGACATGACAGTAAACAGATGAAATTTTACTATTCACATCAAACAGTCCACAGAAGAAGTAGTTTGAAGAGAGAAGAATGCCTTTCTGTCCCTGCAAATTATGGTCAAGTGTGTCAAAATGCCAATGACCTTTCTGACAGCTCCAAATTCCAGCAAGAGACAAGACTGAGTTCGGATATTCCAAGGGCTTTCAGTGAAGTACCCAATCTCTTTGAAAGTCTCACTTTAATAGCTTGGTCAAAGCTTATCATAAGCCCCCCTTGAATTCCCTGCAGATCCTTTAAGTCGAATCACACATTTATACTTTTAATACTGATTAGGTGGAAAACAGAGACAAAAAATTCCTTCATCAACAGGTTGGCTTGTTGGGCTTTATTCTTTACTTCTTACAGTAGAAGTCTGAAGAAACAATCAAGGCTGGTCAAATAAAGAACTCAACATCCACTTTTTTCTCAAAAAGGCTCTGTTAAACAATACTGGTCTTGGGAATTGCTGAAAGGCAACTCAATAGGTTTCACATTTTTAATTAGTAACCTACAGCATCACAGTTTGAGTCAAATTAAAAAGTCATTGCTCTAAAATCCAAAAATGTTCATGAAGGTGTCTCAAAACTGAAAGTCTTCAAATATATTGACGAAACCTGGGAAGTATTAAAACAAGGAAAGAACTCAAGATAAGAAAGAAATGAAGCTCATTCCAGAAAGCCTTTCCTTGATGGGCCAGCATTGCACAGCTGAGACCACAGGCATTCTGCTGGGGTTTCAAAAGGACTAAGAAGACCAAGGACCCAAACAAAATGTTGATTAGAGGAATGTGCCAACTAACGTAGAAGATATGAGAACTTCATGTGAAAAAGTTCAAACTTTTGGTTAAAAGACCACTGAAATGACTAATTACAGTGTATTCTATTTATATGCAGTCTGTGATCCACTACAGCCTATGAGATGTAACATATAAGACCAAGTGCATATAAATATTTGAAAATAATACCACTGACCTTGCACAGCTCTCTGGGATATTTGGCCATGGCCAGTTTTTAAAAAAATACCTCTGGTCTAAGTCTTGTTTCACCACTAGACACTGTGGCTTGCAAATCAACTCCTAAATGAAGGGGAGGGAGGGAAGGCAACAACTATCATGTATTACTGTCTTCTAGACTTTTCCTGGGGTTCAGTTTTCATGAAGTTCTCTACCCTGCCTGATATCAGCCTTTTTGAATAATTCTACACCTTCTGGAACCCTCATATTTGTTTCAAAAATCAAACCAAAACAGCACCCATTTTCTTCAAGAGCAGAGCAATTGCCTTTGGTTAAAGTTGGCTTTGCCTCTTATTCTTGCAGATATTGATGTGGCAACAGCTACTGGACTCATAAAAATAAATAAACTATTAGTTAGGGCAGATACAGCCCTGTCTTTAGTGAGGGCCACACCGCTGCAGTTGCATTTTATGGCCTGTGTGGATCTCAGAGCCCACCACGGAACTAATGGGAAAGTCATTTCCCTCATTTGCAGAAAGATCCCATATCTGGAGAAGGACATAGATAAGAAGAATCTTGGACTCCAGAAACAACTTCTTAAGGCTTGAAAAAGGCATCCTGCAGCATTGCCAACAAAACTAAGCAAAATAATTTACATAATCTGCAGATAACCAAGGTCATTTCCAAACTGGGAGGAGAGGAACACAATGCAGACCACAATCTCCTTATGACAGCATCAGAGAAAGTACTCAGGGCAAACATGCAGATCATACCATGGCACTACCCAAGGAAGAGCAGAGGCTCCTGAGGGACATCTCTGCAGCTTGTGCAAAGGGCAGGCTACAGACTCAGAATGGGCAAGGTTATCAGAATAGAAACTGTATACTAGGTGTTGAAAAAAATCCCGAGAGGAGACATAGAAAAAAGCCCAGCCCCCCTCCCCCCCGCCAATGGTTAGCTGAATGACAAACAAACTTCTGCAATCAGATTTTAACTTGAGAATGTAATACATGCTGGGGACCCTCAGGCCTGTACATTCACACTGTATGAGCTCTGAAATAATTTAACTGTGATGAACACTCTTGAAAAGTCAGCTAAAAAGTTACAGTAAAAATTCACAGTAGAAAATTTTAAGTTGTCCACTAAAGGAAATAAGGATATGGCCATTACTTTTGCCAGCACTGTGCTTTCACAAGAAGTCATTCTGCAAAAGACTCTATGACACAGCACTCTGTGTTTGCCACGTAGATGAGCTGCTCTATGTTTACAAAGGAAGGAATGTGGTGTCTCTCTAATAAAAATCCATTAATCTCCCATCAGAGTCTTACACAAAACTGTAAACCTGTGTCCTGCTCAGTGGAAGCAGAGCCTTCCCTCTCATTTCAGGTCGCTCAGCCTTGGGGTGAACCGAGCTATGTGCTGATGTTTGGGAGGAGCTGGTGAGGCTGTACAGGGCTCAGCACACAGGGAGGGCAGAGCTCCCCTGCTCAGTAACTGTTCTTTAGGGCAGCAGCTGAGCTTTTGCCACCAGCATCTTTTTCATGAATGTTCTCTTGTGCCAAACAAGACTTGATCACCATCCTGAGAGTGTTCACATCTGCTATTTATACAGCAAAACACTTCCCTCAAACACAGGCAAGAGCTGCATTATTGGGGGTGGGGGGAAGGCTTTGGTGACTGATGACAGCAGATGATGGAGCACTTTCTAACCATGACCTGATATGTCTAGAGAAGATTTAAGATTATTTTTCTCACAATTGGTCAATGAGATATTTGGAACAGAGGGGAGGCGAAGAAGGGGTGAAATGGCAACTGGCTAGTATGTCAGACATGACAGTCAAATGTTAACAGAACTCAATCCTGGAGAAATATGGACTTCACAGTAAAGGTTGCTTAAAACAAAAGCCCATTCATCTGAATACTGAAGACATTTAATCAATTTACATGAAGGATTTCAAAATTAGTCAGACTGTAATGAACTATGAAATACTGATTAATGAATTTTTGCAATGTTTGATTAGAAACTTAACATGTATGCTAGCACATTTTGCCATCACAGCATTTATAAACTAATATTTGTTTCTTGAAATTACCAGAGTGTAAATAGTCTCTTGATTATGGGGCTGAGCATGTTTACTATCATCCAAGCATTTTATTTCAAAAGTTATTATAACTTACTAAAATCTCTTGCTAAATTGAATAAATAACAAAAGGCTACTTTGCCTATCCTACCTCCTTTCTTGAGCTAGACTCTTTACTACAATCTTTCAGATCTTCCTGACAGCACATTAAGTAATCTGAGGAACATCTGCCATTTGGGATGCATTTTTTCATCTCCTACACAGAGTGAGCAAAAATTCAAGTTACATTTAATAGGTAATAATAAATATAACTTGTATATATCTAGTACTTGTATACAGCATGTAGTAAGTTTACAATCATGCTGAAATACAGGTCATTTACCAGAAATATTATTGCCTAAAAAGTCAACAAGGAAAACTGGGCCAGTGGTATGTGCTAAAAGTCAATAGGAATTTTAATAATGATTTCATAGGGAGTCAAGAACAAACAGGAAGTAACCAGATAAATGCAGCTCAATACCATTTAACACTATGGCTAAAACAGAGCTTCAGTGAGGTATCATTAAAATACCCAGCTTTCACATCTGCAGGGACAAGCATATACATAGTTAGGAAACACATATATTTAGACACTTATAACTGCTTATATGAAAAAATTAGTTGTATGCAAAATAGCCCCTGATATGAAAACTAAAAAGAAGTTACTTCCACATATTTGTCTTTACTGTTATGATCATTTCTCTTATGCCAATTAATGAGCTAGACTGACAGCATTTTTTACAATTGCACAGCAAGCACCACTGAGGAGGAGTCCCTGCCTCAGGGTCATTTTTGGGATGATCAGCCAAAATGGTCAGCTATGGGACTCCTAAAGGCTAAGAAGGGAGACATCAAGCAAGTTCTAGATATTGATCCACTCCCTATTTTATAAATCACAGGTACTCCTGAAGAGGCATTCATCGCTCATTCCCAAGTTATTTTTGAAGGACGTTTTTAAATCACTTTAAAGTTTACTCTCAATATACATTTCTTTTACTTGAATCACATGCACCAGTCACTAGGTAAATTATGTTCTGAGCCTTTCTTCATATCATTCTTTTGTTATACTTCCTTAGAATAGTCATCATCTCCTTGAGACTCATAATCTGAGCAAGATATAACAAAAAAAGGGGGACTTCCTTTCATGACAATGATATTCTAACTAAAAATTATAATCGGTAACAAAGTTAACAAACCTAGAAATAGATCACATGCTTCAGAAGGTCATCAACAAGTGTAACAATGTCAGTGAGTGATTTTTATAAAGAATTAGTATAACAATCTGGTTTTGTAATTGGTTAACTGTAGCTTCTTTTTATTGCATGTAAAATGAAGTGATCCCTTCTCCACACTGAAAAATGGAAAATCATTCAGTTTGGAGTTTTTGGTTGCTAGTAGCAACAAATACTGGAATATTGCCATCTGGCCTCTTGTTTTAAATGAGATTTGAATAATCAATTTAATAATGGATAGAGTACATACTTAAAGAAATAATCCCTTGTCATATCTTAGGAAAACTTTAGTGTAAAAATCCATTGTAGAAATTAATGTGGAGCACATAGGAATCAAAAGAGATAAGGTAATTTTTATTTTTGTTACTGTTGCCTCAAAACCTTCAGCTTACAAGGTTTTAAGTGATCACACCAAACATTTCATAATGAAGGAGAATGCTAAGAGCAATTGGTTTGTTACAGACATTCAAATCCAGTAACACAAGAGAGATTAAACCATATAGAAACATGACATTTTAAACACACTTTTAAGTCCTATGATATCCACAATAAAAGGATTAAAATTAAACAAAGCAGATATAAAGTAGACAAAATAGGTAAACTATTCAGGTTACTGTTGCTGCTTCAGGCAAAATGAAATAAGAGGTCAGAACATGGGAACCCCAAACTTACAAATGTTGCCATCATTTATAAGATGATTTTATGGCTGGCGAAGTGTTTCCACACACCATGGGGAGATCAGGAACAGGCTCCAAGTGTTCTGTCCTGGAAACTCTGAGCTTATAAAGACACTTATTTCAGAATTTGCATACCAAACTGTCATCACAGGGGGAATAAACAGGAACCAGAAGCTTGACCATGGCAAATAGGAAATCACACCAATGTGGAATAAACAAGACAGAAGGCAAACATCAATCACAGACTTCACCAATATCTATTTGACTGGAACTCAAAGTAACTGTTTTCAACTATGAGTGAACTTAGCTAGTCCTCTGATGAGAAATGATACTCTTGAAAAGCCTCACCATGGAACTGTGCATTTATTGTAATAAATGCAATTTGTGCACTGCAGCACTTTCACAGGAGTTTATTGAGATTGACTCTTTACATCTCTTTGGGAAAGGTGATGCTTCAAGCCAGGCTGGCATTTACAGCACCACCTCCCTTTCCAAAGTTACACAGACTTCCAGGTACAAATACAAAAAATGCTCAGGTATGAGACACACTCTGGGATTTGGTCAATTTTTATAGAGTTTGTGTCTTTTAATTAAACCAGACTTTACCTTACTCAACAGGTGCCAACAATGTCATCATTCCACCTTTGTTTTCACTGGCAAACCTGCCAGCTGGCACAACAAGTGCTGCCACTCCAGTGGCTTGATCTGAGACAGGTTATATATTTCAGGCACAGCTCTGGTAACTGGCAGGTGTCATTTACCATTTCCATTACTCGTGGCCTTATTCTGACTTTTCCCCACAAATGGTGAGTACATTTGCAAAATGAATGGTGCCAACATTATAACAAATGTAATGATATAATTTGAGCTTGGTCAGTCAGGTCCACAAGTTGCAGTTTAGCAGGGAGCGAATCACAAGGAGAACCTGTGAGGACTGTTTAAGCCTTAATTTCAATACTTATTGCTGTTTACAGCAGTTTCTTGTGGCCATTTATCTCTGGCATTTATAAAACACTAATCACCATGGAAATGCCTAGTGTACATCCCATGTACAATGGACAGAAAGTCACTGGCTCCTTTCTTGTGTCTTTTTACCTCAGAACTATTATCTGCAAGTGTTTTTTCCATGCAATATTCTATTTTAATATAGACTTTTCCCAGGAACTAAACAGATTTTTAAAAAACCCTTTAAATATGGAAAAGAACAGACTGCTAATTAACTTCCCCCAACATGCTTTTATATCATGAGAGGAAAAGAAGAGCTGATAATGGTGTTTCAGTAATGAAATGGAGAAGGAATTTTCAACCAGGAAACATATAGGAGAAACCATTCTGTCAAGGAACTTGAGAAAAAGTCTTTTGCTCTCCCAGACAAGTTTGCAACATATAAATCAATAAGTTCCTAAGGAAAACAGGTACTAAATTTCAAACTTCACAATTTAATATACTACCGAACTAAATAAAGTTTTCCAACTAAAGGGAAAAGGGTGTCATGACAATTCTCAGAGAATTTCACTACAGGAATAACACAGTTTATTAGAAAAAATAAATTAACAGATAGCCAACAAAAAACCGTATTTTTTTCTAGGACATTATTTCCAGTTTATATGTGGGCTGGGAAATAAGTGCAAGTTCATAGAGTAGGCTGCTGCAGAGTCAGGAATCTAGAACTGCCTAACTTCAAGGTTTATCATCTCTCAGCCACCTGGGTCTTATTTTCAAGGCCTGTAGTTCTGCCGCATAGATTGTTTTGTGCCCCAAGAGAAGTCACATTGGAGAAAGGCATTCTCTAAAAGAGTAGGCAGCCTTTCTTCTCACCAGATGTGACAGATATCAGTCAGAATACAATCAAACACTAAAGATAAATCTTCCACAAGTGAGACTGAGCTTTCCTTGTGACTCCAGTATTGATGTTCTTTGTGAGTCTGAGTTCTAGCAATGAACGAGGCTGTGATGGGTTTTACCAAGCAGAGGTGTAAGACTCTGCTTCAAAACAGGACAGCTGCCATTTCCCAGTAATAGGCACTATATAGATCTTGAGCCCAGAAAGGCTTATTAGGAAGTTGCACCATGTAAGTGGGAGCATTGTCAAGTCTTTTAAAAAATGCCTCTTTCCATGTTTCATTTAACAAAGGTATTGAAATAGCATGAAGGAAACATTATCTATTCATTAAGAAATTGGGGTTTCTGTGCTATGGCTAAAGTTTATATCTTTTGGTTGCTAGCATTTAAGAAGGTACTCAAAAATAATTTCTATAAGGGTATATCCTCATAAGGCACTTTCATAGACAAAGGGCCTTGAAGAAAATACTTGTTTCTCCCTTTTCTTCCTTTTAGGAAGACATTACATCAGAGAGAAAAGTTGTCCTCACTCCCTGACAACCATAACATAAGCAAGCCAGATGTTGCTGTCACCTGCACCAAGGCCAATCTATTTCTAGCTCATTTAATAAAACCACAATTGGAATTGTGGGTCAGAAAGTGCTGAGAAAATAAAAAAATACAAAACAGATGTGAAAGAAGAGCTATACGTATATGGACATAGCAGTAAAACCTTTGATTTCTTAAGTCTTAGGAGCTGAATATTTATCAAGCTGTTTTAAGCCATGCACTATTCTGAATAATTTTTTGTTCCCAATATTCATATACACACAGTTCAGCAGAAATATATTCTTACAAAATGTTCTGAAGTTCTTTCTCAAAGTTAGAAGACCAGATAGTTTTCACTAGGCAGAACTTAACTGGAATCTCCAGAGAATTAATGGAATCTGAGATGACCATCACATTCGTGAAGATATTTGCATGACAAACTATAGTAAGTATTCAAGACTGAAGTTCAGTTCTTGATATGCTTGCAACATACTTCCTCAAAGATGAGGACCTGTGGGCTAACCCTGCATAGCCCACCAACACCCAGTGAAGCCTCACTGCATAGTAGACAGCACGAAGAAAGGGACCCACCAAATTCAGCCTTCTTAATGGAGAGATGCTCAACACAGCAAATACAAAATGCTGCAGAAAAGCTGTAGTGATACAGAAATTTCGTTCATTCTTAAACTGTCTACAAGTTCATTTATTACTCAAATGAGTAAGTTTATGAAACCTTCAAATCATCAGACCTCGTCCATCCAATGCCATGACATAGGTCAAGGCTGTGCATAATCCATCAAGAAAAAAACCAAAAAACAAAACAGAAAGATTTTCTTGAAACTAGGAGCAGATATGGACCATACTTTTAGATTTTTTTTCCTTTGGACGCCCATGTCACTTTGTTAACTTGAATGAGAAACAACTGAAACTTTGCTATTCAGTCTAGTAATTTGCTCAGCATGTTTTCTGGTGAATATTCAAATGGTCTAGTGACATTGTTACAGAGTAAAGAACTTTGCATGGCAAACACTGACTGACTCAGATATTTTAAAAGGAATCTGGAAAACATCCCATGTAATGCATCTGCTCATTTACCATAAAATTCTGAGTCTAAGGTTTCCTAAGTAGGAGGGAAATATGATTATGTACTTGGCATCAATATGAACTATACCACATTCATTTTCTTCTGTGAAAAAACAGAGGGAGAGGTGACCCTTCTGCTTCTCCCACATGATTCTACTAAACTACAAAATATGTGGCTTGTTCTAATAGGACAAGATATGTAAAACTCCATGTGAGCTGTTGCTGATCCAGAGATCATGCTGCTTGTGTCTGAAAAGCAGGACCTAAGTACATGGGAACATGTACATGGGAAACAGACCTAAATAAATGGTGTGCAAGAGGGAATGCAGGGTGTGAACATGAGCAGGGAATCAAGGCTGGTAGCCAAAGGGAAGGTAGAGTGGGAGTTTCAAAAAAACAGGTGAGGAAGGTTCAGAAAATTTTACCTTTGAATTAATCCCTGATGAGACTGTCAAAGCCTGAGTGTTTCCAGAGGTTTTCATCATGGCTTTCTGCACCAGTCCCATGGGTTCATCCTGACACACCTTAATAGCACATTTCAACTCTGCTAGAAAACAGAGACCTATGTGGACTTCTGGCAAGTACACTCCTTAACTTCTTTCTGGAATACAAGGAGCAAAAAGGAAAACAAGGACCAAACTCTCAGGATGCATTTTTACTCCCTTCAGTGCAGATGGAGAATATTTTGGGGTATGAAGGCCATTTGCTCAGGTTCTTCTTGTTAATCACAAGATTCTCCTGCAATGCATTATGTAAAATATTAAAATATGCTGTTATTAATATACCATACCCTTTTTCTCAGCCAAGATGCTGTGCCCATCCTGCAGCAGGACAGTTTGTGACAAAGAGAACAATCTGATGGGTTTCCTCACAGTTTACCATTTAAGGACTGCAAACAGTATATTTACAATGTTGTGTGGGTGGGCAGCAAGTGAAATGCTGCGTGATTACCCTGCACAGGGGCCACAACGAACCCTGTGCAGAAACAGGAGAGAAAGTTTGTACCTGCCCTTGGAGTGCCAGAGCCTGCAGACCTGCCAGCCCTCAGGAACAATAGGCAGAGCAGGACAGAGGGGATAGCAGGGGCACAGCTTGCTGCGAAATCCAGACTAGAAGTTTCCATGGAAAAGAAGGGCTCTGTCAGCATCATGGAGCATATCCAAGACTTGGAGCTGAGACAGAAAGACATTTTCTAGGAATCAGAGAGGATGTGTGAAGTTTGTTTTAATCCAGAAGCCAATAAGGCAACAGACTGAGAAGCAAAATAGGAGAATAGGACTATCTCTTATCCAGTCTCTTGCAGGCAGAAGTAATTTATTTTATTCCTATTTTGTGGGGATTTCCCCTCATTCAGCAGTTCTCTTTGTCTTGTTACAGAGTTACTTGGGTTTACATCATCATTAGTGTATTTTGATTAATATAGCTTCAAAAATAGAAAGCATTTTGGACAGCTCATTTTAAAAGAAAGGGGAGGGGCAGATCCACCTCTGGTAATCTTATATCCCACACTGGTTCTGCTGATAAAAGTAGGCAATGAGTTTCAGATATACCACAGGAACACAGTAAAAGTACAGGTCCAATATGTGCCACAAAACAGCAGCGTTTTACGTCTGTCATGAACTGAAATCCACACAAGTTTCGAAGTTTTACAAGCAAAAATATTTCCAGGGGTGACTTGGGTAGGTTTGGCACCTCAGGACATAGGCACATATTGAGAAGCACTGAAATAGAACAACGTATGCCCAGACAATCTCCTGTCTGTGCCAGGATCTCTGTTCTAGCAGCATTCTCTTCAAGAATGTTCTCATAGAAAACACAACATATATTTGGGAATCACTAAGAAAGTAAAAACAATAGCCTTTCTTCCAATTCCTTTACTTGTTACATGAAGTCAGTCAGCAAACATATGATGAAAGAAAATCCAGTGCACTGCAAGTGCATGATTTTTAGGGTATTAGAACAACTAGAAGTCTCTGACAAACCAATACTTGCTTCCTACAAAAATCACTATCCAAAATGATGGATTATGATTTCCAAGAAATGGTAAACATTAGGGCTTAACTTTTTTAGAAGCAGCAGAAGTCTAGAGCACATAAAAGATGGCTGAATTTAAATATTAAGGGTCAGCTGGTCTAAGAGAAGCTTTAATGTTTCATATATTCGTACATGTGTGCTTATAGAGACAGTACAGGTCGATACTCTAATAGAAGCCACATGAGGAAATGAGAAATATACTGCAGATAGAATTAGTACCTATTTGTATCCTAAATGCAATATGCAGAATACTTTTATAAGAAAAGTATTATGACATAGTAATTTGGCCATGAGAGGGTAATTGACTTAAGATATTCTGATAAAGATCGATTGCTAAGGTTTGGAGTTATGACACCAACAAAGTTACAATGACATTAGCACAAAGAGAGAGACACAAATCCATTATAAAGATACAATCAAATATTCAAAAAAGCCTGGCATGCTCATTACTTATTCATACTAATACAAGTATATTAAGAAATCTAAACAGTGTTAGCATTCAATCACTCACAAACCAAATGAGGTTTTGCATTTATCAGCCACCAGTCATCAGGAATGTAACATTAGCTGTACAAAGGTGGTAATATGACATAACTGAAGATATTTATATCAGCCTACACAGACTGAGAGATACAGTAGGATTTATTAATGTGAGTAATGCCTTCACATTCCGCACTGCAATAAAAGAAATAGCTGTGCAGAAGTCATTTCCCCAGACAATAAGATTTACCTTCACAATCACTTAAAGAAGTTGTATACGCTTTCAAGGGTCTAAAACAATCTTCTCAGCATTAATAAACAATTTGGAGTTCAAGTTTGAGGCCTGAAATTTTTAAAACATACCCCAAAAACCTAGTGAGTAGTCACTATCTGTCTTACTGATGGTTTAGCCCTTTTTTCTCTCAGACTGGCTAAAGAACCCCCAAGATGAATTTAGGCTCAAGTGGATGTTTATAAGTTTAATAAAACTCTCTGCATATTGTACTTGAATCTCGAATGGCTGCATCATCCAAACAGTGCAATCTAAGACTCTCAGTCAGGCTGGGTTACAAGTAGGTTTATTTCTCTGATCAGGAAAGATTCCTTGAGTTCCTTTTCTTGGAAGCGAATCAGTTATGTTGTAATTTTTTGTAGTGTTATTTGATAGACCTTTCACTTCCTTGCTTATCAGAGAAGTTGATATGGTCTGGAAACACCCTGGACAAATTGCCCATTTTGTTGGGACAGAGACCTGCCAGGACACTGAGTCTCCCTGGTCCTACCTGGCCACCCTGGGGCTGTCTCTGCTCCCTGAGCCTGACATTCCCCACCTTCAGGCTGACATCCAGCCTGACCTTCAGCTGGGCCCAGCCCAAGGGAGGTGCCTGATACCCCAGGCTGGGGCTGTCCCCACTGCTCTATTCCCTGGATAAGCCCTGGCCAAGAGACCCTGTCCTGCTGCCCCTGGAACCCCTGAGATCCCCTGGCACTCAGGGACCTTCTGGCTCAGACACCTTCAACTCTTCCAGCTGTATATTTCTATACATTGTACCAAATGCCTTTGCTTTTCTCACCAATAGTTCAATTGCACATCTTTTTTGGGTTGGGTGAGAAGCAGAAATCAAGCTTTGAACGCCAAAACAGCGTCAAAACAATTCCAGGACTGAACAGAATGCTCAGGGTTGCCCTGTGCTGCATGACATACCTCCCAATGTAAGGACACAGTGCATCTGCAGAGGATGTTCCCAGTTGCTTTACAGCAGCACTTGCACAAGGCATTGCTCCGGTTTGATCCTGAGGACATGCCATTTATAAACTGTGACTGATAAATCTAATGCCTCTGAAATCAGATAAAACTTTGATAAATGACTCCTCACTGAGCAGGCTGCAATAGGCACTTCTGTCCACATTTAGCCACCCTGCTGCAATCAGCACCACTTTGTTTAATCAAGGGTTCACACAACAATACATTTGAAAGCTATCACACCCTTAAGAGATGTGAAGATATTCCTTTCCTGAAGGATACGTTAAGACAGAAAACTACAAAAACTAAACTCTTTCTGTAACAGTTTTCATAGCATGAGTATTTGCTAGGAACACTCATGGCATTTAAAGACTAGTTTTATTCCAAGGGCATTTCCAATACTTTATGGTGATAAGACTTGAGAAAGATCCTGTAGTAGAATCAAACTCACATGGTAATGTAATAATTTTCTTCTTCCCAGATAAATTAAAAGACCATGGATGCTTTAACAAAAAGAACACATTATGCAAGGATGGCTTAAATACAAAAATGATAAAAGGAGCCCTCAAATTACAGCAGTGTAGGAAAAATAGAATTTTACAGTTAGCACACAAATAAAACAACTGTGTCAAGGCTACCAATGCCATGCCACTTCTTTTAGACAGCTTCCATAAAAATACAGAAGGAATTCGTGGTGATGTCAAAGAGCATGAGGTGCAGAAGATCAAGCAGAGACTGATCTGTTGGTACTCAAAGCACATGAGCCTGCTGGGCAAAATAAGCTTACAATCCATAGATGCTAAACACTGCCTATTTACACCTTCCCTCTGGACTGTGTGCACAGGTCATGTGTGGCTGAGCCCAGAAGGGAAATGTTCTTTTGATCTTCACCCAGTGAGACCAAGCTTCCAGATTAGCACGTGATTTTTGAAACAGAACAGCAGCATTGTGTTTGCTACTTTCTGAAACTGGTTAGCAGCCATGCAAGTGAAGGATAACAGTTTAAGCAGAAATATTATCCATATGTCGGGTTTTTTAGTCTAACTCTGATCCTGAATAAGGGAGCAGAACAGGCTTCCAGACCTGACAACTCCAGAAGACAAACCAAGAGTTAGGAAGGGGGCAGATCAGCAATTGCTTATCAAAAATATTGCTCTCAGTTATTCCAGGAGAACAGTCTACATCTCCAACTACAAAATAGGTACATGTTGAACCAAGCTGTCAAAGGGAATAGCTTGACCACCCTCCAGTGAAGGAGGAGGCTGCTAAGCTGAGCTAAAGCAGTATCTAGTAGCAATAATGAAATAATCCAGTGCAAGTACTTCTTTAGTAGTGGCTTTCTTACAACCAGAAGACATAAGGGAAAGAAGCTGAAGGATAGGATCAAAGATCTTAATGAATGGTGACAAAAATCACATTTCTCAGCCCTTAACATCTTCTATGAGAAGAGGGCAGAAGTGCCAAACAGTGGACTGACAGTGAACTGTGAAGCAACTGGACCATGCACCAAACAGTCATAATTAAAGTCAAAATCATATAATAATCAAGGTTCTCTGGTAAGGGGAGCTAATAAAGCCAAACTCTACATACCATAAATTACCTTTCTTTTTACCTGTGGTAAACAGCCAAGTACAGAATAATGCAGAATCACACTGTACAACTAATATCTTCCACAAAGACAACCTCTGCTTTGTCTTCAGAAATTAAACATGAAGCAGAACTATCCAGATAAAGAATACTTGAGTAGATCTAAATGAGCAACTTTCACCTTGTCACAACGAATGACAAATTGAAAACTCCTCTAAAATACAGATATACAGTTAAATCCTGCTATGGAATGAAATAATTGGGACCAACACAACATATGCAACATCACTCCAATCACCGTGTCTCTGTTTGGTGACTATTAATCTTTCTCTAACCAGTTTCCACCTAACCTTGGAATGGAGAAAAAATGATAAAGAAAGAAGTCTAGCTAGTAGAGTAAATAAAATAATAGTGTTTCCTAATTTAACCCTCCACTTATTGTTCAGCACTTTTCAGCATTTCCAGAGTGCAGCAAATATAAATGGTTTAAGATATTAAGTGGCTAAACAGCTGGTTGAAAGTGGTAACTTTAAGGAGATATTTCACCTTTTTCTTGACATTTACCCTCAAAGCACCATTAAAAGCCACCCTGAAAACACTGGGACACCCCCACACTGATCTCCACAGATCCAGTAGATAATGATTAGACATTAGGGCTCCATTAGTTCTCTAGGGAAGATTTCAGACTCCTGCATACCAACAAGACATTTGGTTACTGAGCAGCTGTGTAAATCAGAATTCAGCAACTGAGCCACCATACCAGAGTTACTTCCAAAACTCAGTTTCACTTTTATTTTACACTTGCTAAAGAAGCAATAGGAAAGAGTAGAGGGCAGTGGAAGCAATAAAATCTACTAGAGGGCCAACTTTTTTTCCCCATAAGGAACTGTAGAGTGAAATATGAGATTCCTTTTCCTCTCCTAAAAGACTTCTTGACCTGAGATTTCAGCCTCAGCTAAACAGATTTGCTTCACTACAGCACACATTGTCCTGGATGTACATCCAAAGGAAGGATTTTACACAGGACAAAAATGAGCCAACAGTACAGGGAACATGAAGAGAAGAAGCATGAGCTACTGTTCTTTCTCATTCAAGAAATACAGGCCTGAATCATTCTGCTAAAGAAAAGAAATCAGGGACAGCATAAACTCTCCTTCAGCTTTAACTTCATTTTTTTATGTCTTATAAAATGACAACTTAACTTGAAACATTTGAATTCTCCAGATATATTCATAATGGAGAGGAAGGGTGAATACTATAGCCCAATACAACCTTCTGCCTTGTACTGGCACTTGATAAACATTTCTGGTTTGAATTCATAAGAGATGTGGTGATACCGATAGTCATAAGTCAACACAGCTTTGCTTTGAATTTTGAAAAACTCTATAAATCATGGGAAAATCATGATCTCCACCCAAACAATTTTATCTTTCTTATCATCCTATCTCCTTTCTTCTGTAATCTGCAAACTTCCCTTTTACATTTCCTCTTCTCCTATTCATCACTCTCAGGAATCCTGACTCCTCTCCTTCTCAAATCTGCTTATAAAAGGACAGTTCTCCTTCATGCAGTTGCTCTGATGACCTCCTTAGTAGTTCTCATTTCAACACAAAATAAACTTCTGGTTTGAATGTTGCACGGAAAATGAGTATTTCTCATCAGACTCGGAAGGCTTAATGCAACACTGATCAGGAGAACAAAGTACTAAAACTCATGTGTCAAGAACTAAGGAAAGAAAGTAATATTAAAAGGAAATAAAGGGATTAAAAGGCAACTGTGTATTTCTGAGTACTTTGTGTGCTTTTATCCTATCTGTACCTGACATAGTACAGAAAATTTGAGCAAACAACCCAGATATAATATAAATCAACTTAACAAGAAGCCACACTGTACAGTTGAAAAAGATCTGTTCTGTTCAAAACTGGCTTTCCTGGAGAAGAAAGCCAAGATAAAACTGGTGTAAATTAACATCATATATTCTGTCAACTGTTTATTTGATTTCCTAATACAAAAGTGTACCAACCCCCTAGTTAAAGGGTACTAAACTTGATATCAGATTTGGTCCATCCAGAGTTACTGAAAAGATGTCCAACAGTGCTAGTGACACACAAGATACTTTGAAGAAACTAAAAAAACAAAGATATTTTAGTGTTCTCTCATGATAGGTTCCTACTTCCACATGTACATGGAAACACATTATGAAAGTAATCCACTAATTTGTCACCAACAACTGGTAACTTCAGCAGAGTGAAGAGACCTGATCAAAGAAAGTTGTCATGCAGCTTTCCAAGGTAAATTCTGACTATCCATTGCAGGAAAAAAACTTGGAGCAATACATTACTGGTTAATAGAACCAGCACAGAAGAGCACACAAGTTCAGAAACATGCTAATATTTTCACTAATTTTAATGAAATCCTGAGACAGACTAGTGAAGTCTAAAATGTGGAACACACGTTATCCAAGTTCAAAAGGATAAACACTAAAACATCTGGAATTTGGGGAAGTAAATTTTCTGCCTAAAATAATCAGTTTTTTATTAAGCCATTGACTTCTGTAGTAAATAATGTTAAAATAAAGCAACAGAATTTCATCAATATTATAATTTTAAATACAAAACCCACTAACTGCCATAGACAAATGTTTGCCATTATATTTAAAGAGAATAAGAGGTGGGTTCTGTGGGAATTTGACATTTATCATTCAAATGAGAAGAGATCCTGTGAATCTCAAATAACACAGCTAAGAGCATGTTGAGTGATTTTTTTTTTTTCTCTCACAGATGGAATAATGCTACATCTTCCTACAGCCCATCACGTATTCTGTTTCAACTGTGTAATGACATGCAGAGGTTTAAGGAGCAATGTGGGACTCAGAAAAGCTGGTGTCCTCCTGAAAGCTTTGCAGCAGACACAGCAAACCTGCGTGGTGGAGCGTCGCTCACTCGCAGCTGACTCACAGATCTCAGGGCAAAACTAAAGGAGCATTTCCATCTTGTGCACACACACACCAAATACACACGCTCCAATGTTTCATCATGCAGTGCTGTCTGCCTCAAGTTTAGAGTTCAGTATTTTCACAAAACATTCCTTGAGTGCACTCGTATTCCATGAATCACTTCCGATTGAAACTAAACTGTGGTTGTCAAAATAAGTGAATGAAGTATCCCTGCTTATTAACCAGAGGTCTCCTAATCCTTAATGTACAAAATTCTTCAGCTTCTAGATAATTCAGCTGTGTGTACATACCTCGTACCCTTGAAGATTATTTACCATAGTACAGCCACAATTTCAACTTTTGAAAATGTTACACCTACCTACTGCAAGTTCTTGTTTCCCTTATATAGGATTAAAACCAAAATATGGGTCGTCTTCTACTACAAGCAATGAGATCAGACAGGTATAATTTAAGTTTTCTTTCACACTTCTAAACTGTAAAGACATTGAATTGATTTGAATTGGCCCGACCCATGTTACAGCAAGGTTTCTAGCCCAAAAGGCATTTTTGTACCTTTACATTTTTCATTAATACCATCATACAACCTGATATCAAAATTGTATGAAAATTCATAGCGGGATTATCAGAGTTTCTGTAATTAAGAACCACCATTTTTAGGATTTTCTCCTTTAACAGAAACTTTTTCCCCCTTTCATTCCTGAAGGCAATATAAAAATTTCTTCATGCCCCATATATGCACGTGTTAGTAAACAGAAAATTAGATGGTTGCTTAAAGAGCACTTTCATTTGCTCCTTGGGCTTGATCATTCTCAGGTCTGACCCTATCCAGGAGAGACACAGTAAAGAAGTGGTGCTGTGAAAACTGGAAAGCACGACACAAAGCTGTCAGAAAACTCAAGTGCTGGATTCAGCAGAGCTGTTTAAGAAGATTCTTGTATCCAGCTAGACTAGAAGAAAGCAGGGTTTATGTGGATCTTCAGATGTGTTACAGCTTCTCTTAATAACAAAAATAGAGACCAAAAGCAAACTAAGAGAGATGAGAGAGTTTTGATAGCTTAAGAATAATAATATTCTCTTCCACTTTGACTTGAATTACTGCCTAATATGGAAGTTAATATGCACTCATTAATGAAGAAATACTATTGTAACAGAAATGCACATCCACTGCAAGTATCAGGCCCTCTTTCCTTCATGGAATGCTCTCAAGAGATCCATTCTTACCTAGAGATCACCTATTGAACACACACCACACACCACACATTTATCACTCAAAAGATTTTAAAAGGACTAGACAGGATGAGTAAAGGAAGAGATTATAAAATGAATC
This sequence comes from Pithys albifrons albifrons, assembly GCF_047495875.1. NCBI lineage: Eukaryota > Metazoa > Chordata > Aves > Passeriformes > Thamnophilidae > Pithys > Pithys albifrons. The sequence continues at coordinate 6,144,041 of NC_092469.1, read as the reverse complement.
TATACAAGGATGTCAAAGTTCTAGTCACCTCTAAGGAAAAATTGCACAGAAAGTATTCTAAAGTCAACATGGCATCTTTGCTGGTCAGCTGAATATACCTAAAATATTTAATTCTTGTATAATATAGACTTGCATTCATTTTTTTTAATACATAGAAGGAATTAGAAAGGAATTCCAATAAAAAGCTATGTAGGCATTTGCAAAAAAAAATAGTAGCATCAAATCCATAAAGAACACAGGATACCTCAATCATATATCAACCAGTACAGCTTCATGCAAGTCACTAATCAACTAAGTTGGCACAACTAGTTGGTATGCTGTTTAACATAACCTGTAAAAAATGACATATTTAATTGTAAGAATCAGATTAGAATTGAAACCAAGCCTTTTTATTTATAGAAAACCCAAGGCATAAACTTTTAACAGGTTTGTTTAAAAAACAATTTAATAGTTAAATGATCTATGTTTTACCTGAACATGCATTCTCATTAAAAGCAAAGCAAATATCTCTGAATACAGACACATTCCATGCCATTCTCTTTATTACTTAATTTCCCAGGTATCTCAGCATGATCTGAATAAATTATGCTGACAATACAACAATATAAATGATAAATCAACAACACAATTCTAGTGATATATAGCATGAAAAGTAAATAATAACCAGCACTGCTAATTGGCTCACTACCTGGCAACAAATCAGTAAGCAAGCTATTCCACTGGTAATGCTTCAGCTGTGTACCACCCTCATCATTAAGCATTTCTAGCTATTCTAAGCTCTTTCGACTGTTTTGTGTACAAAACTGTACTGCATCATAAAAGATAATGCCTGAAAGAATCTCTTGTTGAAAACCTGAAAGTAAAACTTGCGCAGTTGACAACATTTGGATGTCACAAACCAATTCCTGCTATGTTGTGTGGCAGAAGCATTTCTCAATTCAGAAAATGTTTTACTTGAAAAGCTAAAGAGAACATTTAGAGACTGAAGTTATCTACCAGAAGAGTCTGTAGTCTTTATTCCAGGACTTTATTTATTGTCAAAATGCAAAAAATGAATATATAAGTGTCTATCCCACTTTCCATTACAGGCTGAAATTCCCTGAACTCTGATGGGTAGGTGAGAATCCTCCTTCAGCCCAGAGATTTCCACAGAGCTCCTGAGCTCTGACAGAGCAGTTTCTCTTCTTCCCAGCAATGACAAGGCCCAGCCTGTGTCACTGCTCTGTGAGTATCCTCTCACTGTGCCCTGCCCTGTACTCGGTTACAGCCCCATGATGGCAGGAAGACACACCCAAGGCAGGAAAGAGAAGTCACACAAATCACAGCAGCATCTCATCCTATCGCCCGTAACAAACAGGTCCCAGGCTTTGTTGAAAAGAAAAACTAAATCATCAAAATCCCAAAGGAAGACCGAAAGTTTTGCCAAGGAAAAATATCTGTTCATGCTTTCCCATTTTATTTCACGGCATCTGTGAGAATTGCCTTATGGACACGGTTGTCCAGTTCTGCCTTGTTTACTAATCCTGCCACACTTTTCACTCCAAAGACTTCCTTCATTTTTAAGTCCTGTCCTGTAAAACATCAAAACCTCCTCCTATTCATTTTCAATTTGTTGGCACACCTCTTTGTTTGCACTATGGGACAAAGCCAAAAAATAAATCAGATTGACCTTGTGTAAATCACTCATTTTCTACAAAACTTTACTTATCTTCTCATTCACTTAAACTAAGCTCCTCTATTTTCACTCTCTGCATCTAAAACTCTCTATGCTTCTGGATACTTTTTATGACTACTCCTTTATTCTTTCTATTTATGAGGTATATATTTCAAGCAGAAAGGTATGAATTCAACAGCATATTCAAGGCAAGAGGATATCACGGATAGGTATCATAATATTTGCAGTATTATTTTCCAACCCATTCTTTATTCATCCAACCATTTTGCTTGCTGCTCAGACCACCGCTGTGAACTGAGCAGCCTTTTCTATTGAGCTGTCTGCAGTAATGATGATCATGGGGAAACCCTATCCCCAATGAAAGAAAAGGAAAAACTCCCAGACATTTCAGGAGGATCTGAATTTCACTGAAGTTCTTTCTATCAAGTACTCACAGCTAATTTACAATTCAATCAATGGTTATGAATACTGCAAATAATTCCATACAATTTACATTGCAGGAAATTTGTCAAAACTGAGGATATTTGAATTTCTACTCCCTAATTGCCTAAATCAGTCAGATATCCAGAATTCCGCAGAGGTATCTATGGACTTGACTAAGCAAAAATTACTGTTATCTATATTGTTCGCCTTTTATTTTGTGTTCCATACATGCCTTCAGTTTAGCCTTTACAATGTAAATAAATTCGTAAATGTACTGACTAGAGCACTATTAATCCTGAGTCTCTGGGAGCCCTGTTAATTTTAACCTGTGCTCAACACTGGCCAGTTTTCCATTTATTTTTCCAAGGATCCAAAAGCATTTCATTAACCTTTTTTTTATTTTCCTGTAGCAGCCCATACCTTAGCAAATGCAAATATTTCTAGTAGCCTGAGAGGTATGATTTGTGATGATTTCCCCATTTCTACTACATGTGCCCTCTTACAACTAATTTTACATCATTACTATCGTTGTTAGTGTTTTAAATCCAGACAATCTCTCTTTCCCCATTTCTGCTGAACCTAAGTTCACAACCTGATGAAGAGTTTCACTTCCAGAAAAGGAACAGAGAACAAAAGCCAAATTGACAGCTAGAAAATGAGAGGTTCCAGTCCTCACTGCATATCTCCAAGTGCATATCTACAACTTACAATGCTGTTTTATGGCACAGTCACATACAGTGTATTTAAGTTAATTTGAAAATACCATGCATTTGCAGAAGACTCTACCATCTGCTGCTTATCTAAATATCAATTTCAGAATTAAGCAATGTAGGCAAAGGAGCAGAACACAATCTATTTCAGACTCCTGATAATATTGCAAAGCTTGGTAATATCCACAGCATTTTGTGGTGGGACCTGATGGAGCTCAACACTGACACAGCCTCGTTGGTGTGGACCTTACTCAGGGCATGCAGTTTTCAGGGCACTGCAGGTTCTTGCACAGTTCTGCACTGTATCACTTCAAAGGTACCAGCTTCCTTGCAAATAATCTGAGATTTTCCCCATCCACTGCAGTACACTACATAGGAAATATGCATGTTGGTGTGTGCCTGAGTAAACAGGGAGCTGTGAGCCCTTAGGGGAACTAGTTGAGTTATTCAGGATGGATCTTCCTTAGTCCCATCACCCTATGGGGGCTCTTCATTTCTTAAGTCTTCAATTTAATAAATCCACTCAAATTAACAAATCAGCAATTAATAAGGAATTAATATGGTTCAGGCATGTTTAAAGCTAAATAAGCACTGAAGTGTTTTACTAAATAGGAGCTTAAGACAACACATACTACTGTTTTCCTCTAGGTTATACTTTGAGGTTTAAATTGCTCAGGTGGCACTGGTAGCAAGACACAAACTCTGACCAGCCACAAATTCAGGATGAAACAGATCTCTGGTGTTTAAAATATCCTTTGCTGTAACAGCAAGACAGCACAGCCCTCACCAATGATAAAGTCCTGTCTAACGAGGCAGCAATATTATAGATATTGTGAAACATGATGTAATTATTTTCTAACAATTAAAAACAAATTAAAAATAATAACAAATAACCCCTAAGCAAGGAAAAAACAAACAAAACAAAACAAACAAAAAAAGAAGTATAAAATTGCTTATTCCTGAACCTCATATACTGAGATATCAGCGGCTGCGGTATCATAATTTCCCTATAACAGGTAAAATGCAGATGTGCTGCTATTTCTTTTCATTCCTTTTCCAGGGGAGAAGGATGTTGCCTCACTATAAATGACAGTGGATGCAGGAACAGCTGTTAAATTCACCTTTGTGAACAAAGTGGCCAAGTTCTCACACACCTCTGCTCTCCCATGGACAGTCCATGCTTGTAGATATGCAAATATTCAGGAATGCACACAATATCTACGAGTCCTATATGTTCTATGATTGCAATGACAACAGTTTTAATCTTGTTTAAAATTTTTAATTGAAGTCAAAACGTTTTTGCATTTGGCACATGCTGGCAGCAAATAAATGATCCTGACGAATGGCATAAAACTATTAATTATGTTTTGTTTGCTCTATTCTTACTGTACTCCTTGTGTGGTTAAAAATTAACTCTATGATCTTATTTAAAACAATACACATGTCATTTCAGACATTCCTATAAAGGATGCTTAGTAATAATAAATAGGTGTGCTTGTCAAGAGGAATTTGCTAACAACGTGAATTCAAGCATCTTAAATAGATAAAAGAAAGCTAAATTACTGTGGGATAATATTTTCTTTATTATTTTAAAGATTCCCCACTCTGTTTTTATTCATTGATGAATTTTAGATACACAGATAAAGACAATAAATGTTTCATGATTATACGGGCATTCCAGAATCCCCTGACAACCTTAAATATTTCAATGTCTGGGAGAAGTGTCAGATTATATCATAATGTCTCCACTATAAATACTAATAATATTGATAAGGACAACTTGAATGATTTGAAAGTAAAACTGTCAAAGTTTTTCTCAACACAGTTAAGGAAACAGTAGGGAATACATCAGTGTTTCCCTTGAGGCTGACAGAGCACTGGGACAGCTGCCCAGAGAAGCTGGGGAGTCTCCCTCTCTGTAGACATTCCAAACCCACCCGGACATGTTCCTCTGTCACCTGCTCTGGGTGACTCTGCCTTGGCAGGGTTTGGACTGGCTGATCTCCACAGGTGCTTCCCAACCACAACCATCCTGTGATTCTCATCCCCTCATGCAATGAGGCAACAGAAACAAACTGGACTTTGAAAGTCAAATTTGTAGCACATCTGCATTTTCCTTTGATTTCTGTACACAAATAAGTGTGCAAATAACTTCAGTAACGGTACAGTCACCCACTATTAAGTTATGGAAATGGAAAATTCTATGGTTTCAAATAAAAAATTTGCCTTCACAGTCTCAAAAAAACTTTTTTTTGAAAATTTGGCCTTTTGAACTCGCCTCTCTGCAGTGATGCCAATGAGGTTCTTCATGAGTGCACACGTTTTCCTGGGGACAATGTATCTTATTAATCCCATAATCTAAAGAGATAATACATTTGTCAAAAAAATATGTCTGCCTTAGTAGGATGAATTTGCTCTAACCTAACATTACTATCTTTTCCCAAGCTAGATGAAGTAACATGCTCAAAACCATGAAAGTAGTGTTTTCCTTTTTTGTCTGTGTTTTTCAATTAGTTTAAGAAATTTATGTGTTTCATTTTCATCAAATATTATTTCTCTCTCCTCAATGTTTTTTTCTTATTTAGAAACAAATTTACATTTAGAAAATCCACAACCACTTTATATTCCCCAAAGCCACTTGGGAGAAACCACTGAATTCTTAACAATATCCCTTTCAAATAGTCCAGTCTACATTCGCCCATTGAGGTTTTGCTACACTCTTTCAATAGACTCAAAAAACCGTCTACCAAGGACACACCACAAGACTATGGATGGACAACAGAAGGCAAATAAAGCTACATGCCAGCAGGGCAATCCATTAACTTTTCAAAGATTTTAAACCAGCATAAAGATCATAGCCTGGATTTCTGATGTGATGGGGCAAGTGGGCAAAAACATTGGCAGAAGGGAGCAGACAAAGCTTCACAGTGAGACAGCATAACAATGCCAGTAAGACTTTCTCCAGGCCTCAGTGCACACAGAAGCTTTTACAGGACAGTGCCCTTTATATGAATAATATATAAATGTCTTCAGAAACTGCAGGAAAAGCTTGGAGGTTTCTCTTTTTTCTTTCTTTTTAAAGAGCACAACTACTTTCATCACCTTTTTATAAATCCTTAGTAGTGTGTTGTCATAGTGTTTATATGTTAAGACAGCGCTGTGGCAAAACTTGTTACAGATCATGGTTTAAATTGTCTGAGGAATTCTCTCTAGGACTTATGAAAGAAGTGTCTGTTGTGTATAATATCCTTTTATTTCCCCACTTCATTTATTTTGCTAACCAAAATGTGTGTATACATCTAACCACATAATGTTTTAGCACCTTTGAACTATTTCTAACAATCTTTCTTGATCCATATATGGGCATAGGAATGTTGGGAATGTAAAATATAGATATAATTTTAGACAGCAACCATCAGCTAGTAAGTTAACTGTTTTGTATGGCCAAGAAACTCAGATTTGGAAAGAGAGACTATATTCGACAATTTTTGGTCTATCCAATCATTCCTTGAAGTATAAACATGTCATTTTGCATATCCAAGCTGATGCAGTTCACATCAGGAAATATGAATTGAAAGCTTGCAGGATGGGATGGTTTACCTTAGAAACTCATAACTTAAAAAAAATAAACAAGCAGCCACATAAAGAAAGAGCTGCTTAAATTTAATGAACAGGTATTTTAAATGTAGATTTTATATATAATTCTTGATCTTAATGAAAATCTCTCACCTTTTAAAGATGCAACATCACTTTGCTTTAGCTCTGAAGTCATACTTAAAGCTGTGTTCATATTCAGGCAAAGCTCTGAAAAACTGAGTTAAAAATTACCTGTCTGCTTTCCCCTGGTTTGAAAGCACAACTGCATTATCTCTTCTGGATATGGTGATGGGTTTGATATACAATAACTACTACAATGGCATTGTGCACATCAATAAAGAAATGTGATAATCCTCTAGCAAAAAATTTATTAATGAAATGAATAATTAAATCTGCTGAAAAACACATTTACAGGAAGTTAACCAAAGGTGCTTTGAATAAGAATAGGGCTTTTTCTTAAATCTATAAGTACAATAGACTCGCTAAAGTAAATAACCCTGTGAGTTACTTACCTCATAATATATTTAGTTATAATATTAAATGGATAAAGCACTTGATCATCTCCCAGGATAATAAAGCTGGTGGTATGGAGAAAAGCCTCCATGGGATTAAGAGAGAGTTAAAACATTTCAAATATGCAATTAAAGGCATTCTAGCATGCCTGTGATCTCTGCTCTGGTTTCCTATTTACAGAGAAGGAAAACTGGCTCAGACCTCCTAGACTAAGACAAGGAAGTATGCAAAATCGAGCAGTCTCTGTGCCAGCTCTTGCTAATCCTTTTCAGTATGGTTTGCTGCTAATTTGTCATGGCACATATTTGCCTTATGTCTAATTAGCATCAAATTGCAAACTGCTATTTGCTAACAATTTGTTGCATCAATCTGCTTGAAAATCTATAGTTTAGAACTGGATTGCAGCTTATTCTGTCTATCAAAATTCCATTTTATACACAAACTATTTCCCTCTAAAAAAAATCATTGCAGTGCTCTTCTGTACAAAGAAACATTTTAAAATAAAGCCTATACAAAGTGGTAGGTTTTGTTCCTTGTTTCATACTCCATTTATATTTTGATATAATGTGTTTATAACTGGAATTAAATAAAGAACAACTTGCTCTTTGTTTAGAGTTAAATCTAGCTACAATTATCTCACCTCTATAGTTTAATAGTTCCATACAAAATTATCATCTGTATTTCGGAGAATTTAGTCAAGACCTTCACAAGAAGAATTTGTGGTCTGGAACTGGCTCTCAAAAAACATGAAAATTTCAGCCAAGGAATTTGCCAGGTTTAGGAAGTGGCTAATCTGTTCTGTTCGACATCCACAGATATTATAACAAATAAATAGCTAAAAATCTTTGTCACAAACAAATACTGTTGCAAAGATGTTCTTCAATAAAATTATAAGTGATGTGGGAGCTGTTTATACATGAGATTTCCTCCCCCGCTATGCCTCATTAGAAACAGATGGAATGCTCCTGCCACATGCATTGCAGGGGATGAATGGAAATGTGTCAGTACAGGGCCCAGACTACAAAATTCACTCCATAGTAGCACATGATGTTCTAAGCAGTCTCCTCTGCACTGTTCCAGAGATGGTATGGGGTCATCAGATCAGCATGAACACATGCTGTTTCTCTGGAAGTAGCACTTCAGCCCACATAAGATGATGTTGCAGATCTAGATGTGGTACAGATGGAAATTAAATGGCATTTTTTTTCCATGCCACAAAGCATTTGAAATGTCAAAAGTATTTCATCTTGAAACAGCTGAATCCGTGGGGCTGAGAGACATAGTGGGAGTGAACAAGAAAACAAGATTAGAAGTCCAAATAGGCAATATCCATATAAATGCGCTGAGCCCCAAACTGCAGTTGATTTTGCATATTCCTTTGCCATTTTAATCCAAAATTCCATATTGGGCACTAGACATGTTTTCCTCCTCAAGTTTCAACAAAATCAGTACAATGCTTGCCTTTCTGTGAATTGGCTTTCGCTAGAGCAAACAAATGTAGCCAAATTTTCTGCCCACTTCTATGTAAAGTTTGCATGCTTTCTCCTTGTGAAGGAGACAAGCTCAGTACAAAATGTAGTTAAATATAGTTAAAGCCTTCAGAGATGAATGAGAAGACAAGTCTGTCTTTGTAGAATCCATACCCAATAAAAAGTCTTCTCAGGTTACAGGGAGTTGAATGTAACCTACAAAAGCAGATTAGACAGACATTTAAGAAGTGCTTATCACTTAAGATGGACACTGGTCTCCATAGCTTTAATGGATATAGACTTAGAACCAGGTTCAGAATTTTTGAGTGCTTAAACCACAATGATCATAAATACTGGCCTAGGTGACCACTTGAAGTCCCTTCCCACCTAAATTTTCCTAAGAACTGACATCTAATTTGATGAATACTTAGTAACTCAGGTATTTATTTTTCTGTATTCTTCACCACTTTCTAATCAGAGAAAAATCCAATACAGAGACACGCTGGTGGTCGCTGCTGCCTGTAAAAGTACTGATGGGCTTAAGGAGAAAACTGCTACAAATGGTCAAAACAGAATTAAGAGAACTACCTGTTTCCAGTAAGATCTTGTGATATCCCCATTATTCGTACCATAATCAATAATGGCATATTAATTATATCTAAGGAGAAGCTTTGCCCTTCCTTCAGGAGCTGTTAATGTGTTAAAGGGCTCACAACATTTCCCTGAAACTAAGAAAAAAACACACTGAAACATAATATTGAACATGCTATTGTGAGAAGATACCACATGAAGCAACAGGCAACATCAATGTCATAAACATAAGGAGCAATGCCCATCTTATGGAAAAGGGCTCCTGCCTTTCAATGGATTGTACCAAAATACTGCCTGAATGAGTTGGACATCCATGGCAAGGTACAGTAAAGTGAGAATACTCACTGACGGACTACAACTTTTCCTGAATTTGTTTTATGAGTATTAACATGTCATACTTATTTACAAATGTGCTAATTTAATGAATTTTATAGAACTTCTCTTTATGTATGCCCCTAATGGATGATATTTTAGAGACTGCACTAATTTCTCTGTTTCAACATGATACATAAATATAGTAAGGGCCAATTTTGTGCATGGAAGTGGGAACGCAATCTGGGCAGCCAAGCACCTCTTAATCTTCCAATCTGGAGAATAGAATTAAGGCTTTTTCATCTTGGCTGAAGGGAAACCAGTCTGTGTGCCCTGATTCTCTCCAGATTTTATGGGTATGGAATCAGAAGTATGTCCCATCAGTAGCCAAAATAGCTGTGTGTGTTGCAAGATGATACACCTTCAACGGGAAGTTTGGGAACAGTTTTCTGCCCTCACAGCTTCCTAAACTGTGTGATTTGAGGTCAGCAGAGCTCCTTTGTTCTACTAGCCTGCAGAAAGCAAGATTCATTCATTGTCTCTTGTATAACAATGCTGGTTTTCTTGAACAACTCAGGTGCTATTTTTTCATTTATACATTAAGTTGTTAATGATTTCTGTAAAACAAAACCAAACATTTCTAGTTGCAGCTTTTTTTTTCCTTATGTTAGAAAAGTAAAAGTCAGATGTCTTAGAACCCTATAAAACATCAAAAAAAAGATAAGGAAATCACTTCCCCCCTCCCTCACCCAGTCAATTAAAAAGAAATGGATAAACGTATCACCAAAAAAAAAAAAGAAAGAAAAGAAAAAGCAGCATTTAGAAGTGTGCAGCCTTGACATAATTAGATCTACCACATCTAGGTCAGCTGAGGATGCAGGATTCACACACCAATTATTTATTCAAAACTTCAGAACAGTGTTGTTTCAATTGACAGCTCCCTAGCTGTGACTCTTCCGAGAACTAACAGAACCACCATGCTACATACACATCTTACATAGCTCTGGAAAACAGGTTCCCACCTCATCTGAAAAACTCCAAAGGCATTGGATATGAAGCAAGGAACACCATAATCACCACTTATTAGTGGCAGATCATCTGGGTCTGCAGTTCAAAGCAGTCCTGGGATTTCATTGCTTGTGGAACCAGAGAACAGGAGTATCCATTAACAGATTGAAAAAAGTTAGGTCTAAAACCACTAGGTAGGAAATTAGTAGCATTATATGTATAAAACTGAAAACTGCACAAATGAACGTGGCCTCACCAGTTTCCCAAAAATGCCAGCACTATCACAAACTGCTTTGGGTTTAAATAACCTGGAATTTAGACTGACATGTAAATGGAGGCCAAAGGTGAGTGACTGACATGTTGCTAAGTGTATTCATATCAATAACCTTGGAAATGTCTGGCACATACCATCTGCATATTTCAACTTCAGCTTTTGTATACTGCTTGTAGAATGTTTTGCAATACAAGAAATGGCTAATTCAATTGCAGGGTTAAAGTCACTGATGCCAGAGAGCAAACTTCCTCCTTTGGCATGAACAAGAACTAAAGAGCTGTGTTTATGTTCCCGAATCCAAACTGTAAGTCTCAATGATAGACATTTCTATACTTTCTATTTTTTTCTTGAAGAGGAGACAGTTCCATATTCCATTAGGTAGCCTGAAAAAAGCAATGGACATGCTAAGAAAATCTTTTAAGTCAAGCTATTAATGGAAATAAATTTGCTTAGAAAATGCAAAAAAAACCCTACAGTTCTTGACAGTGTACGAGGCTCAAAATGTCACCTGTAAATACATTTTAATCCTGATCCAATGACCTACTATATTCAGTATACAAGAGGACCTATATGCTTGCTTCCTAGTCCTCTAGAATGCTAAACAACAATATACTTAAGTATAAAACGTGTTGCTCTTGGTTACATACAATAAATCGCCGTATATCCCTTCCCTCTTCTCATTCAGATTCTAATGAATGCTTCTCCGCTGGTCAACTATAACACAAGACTGAAAGTACTTTTCTCCTTGTCAAATAGCACTCTATAAAAAATACTATTGCCCTCCTGATTTAGGATACATACACACGACTAGTAAGGAAAAAAACAGCACAGTTTGGCAAATAAAGTCTCGTGTGGGAATTTTCTCCCCCGATTACCAGAGAAGATAAATGAAATTTTCAGACACAGCCCTATCAAACTCCACAACACAGCATGTGTGGGGTTCACATACAATAAGAGGAGGAACCTGAGAGGAAAGTTGTTTTTGCAACCTAAATAATGAGAGCAAGCCTTGAAACACTGGCAGTGGAGGAAGCATTTTCATTAGGTGTGTTTCACTTTCTTCCTCGGTGCAGCAATCCACTTACAGGAGCTGTATGTTGTTACATGACACATTTCCACTTTGTTACAGGACTGCCTGTGATTTTTTGAATGCTGTTTGTTGTTACTGCCTTTCTTCTCCGACACAATGCACCAATTTTTAACCTTTTCAGTAACCTAGTGACACCTCTGGGATATTACAGTATTCCTGTCAAAATGTCTGGTCTACAACAATAAACTTTACATTGATGTCTTGCTTTTTGGGAATAATTACACTGTTCCTTAAATGTTAGCCTATTTACTATTTGTGCAAAAAGATGACAATAAAATCAATGGAACACAATTCCCAAATGTGCATCAAAGTCTTTTGCAATGTTAATGGATTAGTGTGCCTGCAGAGGTGTAAGATCATTTTGTCTTGTTACTTGAACTTGCACAAGATATGTACTTAAGCAAAGATAAACTTATTAACCCTTATCTGCTGAGCTCATCCCTTCAGAAAGTTAGTTTAATCTCCCTGCATTTGTCAGGATTCCTTTTTTCCTTTTTTTTCCTCTCCTTTAAGCCAGGCCTGGGAATGCTGCCCATCGATCAATAGGTGTATGATGAAGGAACTTCGTCCTGCTACCTGTGACCAGCGGCTGTTTTTTCAATGATTCTGCAGGAGTCAAAAACTCAACAAAGCGGATCGTGGCTGCTGTAAAGGGAACATGCTGCTCATGTCTGTGACCACTGTATGCAAAGCTTGGCATTAGTCACCGCCAGGCCGCCTCTGACAGCCCTGAAGTGAGGGAGATTAATGTGAGGCAGGGGCACTTTATTATTGTCATTCTGTTCTTTCACACTCTGCCTCTGACTTTCAATTTTGCTCCAGAATTAATTGTCTGCTCCCTACAGTATGACTGATGTAGAAGGATACAAGTAACATAGGCACCTGGTTCTGGCCTTGACAATCTGACTCGTTGTTGCAGGATGTATTGTGTACAGCCAAATTCAGGGACAGACGGGCATCTTTCAAAGAAATCAGCCAATGTTTCTTTTGACTTCAATCAGATTTGACTGTAGATTACCCTTCTCTCTAAGAACAATTTTTTTTCTTGTAGAGATGCTAACAAAATGCCAGTGCCATTATTAAGTACCACTACATGATACTATTGCTCTGCTTTATGCAGCCTCATATGAGGCCTTTCTCTCCAAGCTTTTCTTTTTATGTTGTAAGGCAGTAAATTAGTCATGTAGCAGTGTTAAATCCCTACCCTCTCAGAGTTAAGCATTGTTGTGAGAACATTATATATGGTATCTTTGACAATAAAAATGCATGGCTATGTAAGTCAGTATCATTTACTATTTATTGGGCTAACAGTTCCAAAGCAAATTACACACAAAGTAAGACAAATAGTTAAAGACCTCGTATCTAATAGAATATCTGACTGTATATCAGACTTAAAATGAACTGCTGTACTGAGAGATCAAAGAACATCTTTACTAGAGTATAGAGGACAAAAAAAAAAAAATCACTTTTCAGATAGGAAAAGAATCATACAGAATCAGTCTTCGCACATGCACCCCTATCTATCAGTCTGTTTTTCTCAGTGTAACATCTGATGGTGACAAATGTAAAGGCAGTTCTACACTGCAGTGAAACAAGGAGCTTCACCTTTATCTTTAAACAATAAGCATTTTCTGGTATTCACAGACATTGTTATCAGACACACGGGCAACAATATCAACACTAGCTGCTCTAAAAGTATGGTGAACTGTGGTCTATTTGATCAAGGCTTGGTTTTTGTGCCAAAACTCTTAGTTCTCATTAATACTTTCAGTTGGATTTTATCATTTTTGGTCAGAGTGGTGATAAACTTTTCAGAGCTACATGGCTAAGAAACTATCCAATCTATACAAAATGAAGAGAAACAAGCAACACAATATTCCACTGCCTAATATTTCTCCCATAGTACATGGGTAGGGTTCTTCAAGAAGATCTCAGGAATTTCTTCACAAGTACCCTCTTTCAACAGAACATGCAATAAATTATTGTGGCTTTATCTCATTTAATCCTTCAATATGTTAAAGCCTACAGAAATACATTAGATGCTGAACTGTCTCTATCCTGGATACCAGAAGGAAAATTACCACCATTCAGTGAGGATGATCCCACCTCATTACATTAACAATTTACCACCATGAGTAAAATACAAAAAATAACTACTTGCATTTATGAGAGAAAGCAGCTTTTCCCACTTGCTCTAGTTTTCCCCAACCTCTGGGCAAAGTAAATTTCAGGATGCATTTCAACTTCCTTAAAAGACACAAAAAGCAGTAAGAAATTCTGCCTCTTTAAAAAGGTGTGCAAGTAAATGCTGTAATATCCTTCAAACCTGACATTAAGTATTCAAATGTTACTTAAGCAAAGTGTGAGCAATTAAATTAATCAATCTTCCCAGCCATGCACTGAACAGATGTTCAATAAATCCTCTCTGCTTACAGTGTGGGAGAAAGAAAGTCCACTTTTAGCTGTCCTTCAGTGATGACATCCCTCAGCCCGTCCTTTCTCTGGGCCTCATGGGCCACTGCCAGGCAGTTCTGCTGTGTTGTTTCTTTATTATAAATAACAACAGACCACCTGGACTACCTGCAGTACCTGGAAGCTGAGGTTTAATGATCCTTCAGGCTACATCCTCAGCTCTCTCCTGAACCCAGATAATGGGACTGATGGGAATGGCAGAGGAGTGACGGATGGCAGTGACGAATGACTCCACACAAACATGTGCTGACAACTAGTGAATATGGGGCAGCCTTGCAGAAAGGTCAAGATAAAAGTATTTGCTTGACTTTCAAAGTTTCTCCATGAAAAAAACACTCGGAATCCTCAGCTTTGTTACTACCAGATAACTTTGCCAAGCAGTTGTGCACAACATACAATCAGGGTATTACAAATCTGGCAATGCAAGTGGGATCACAACTAAAAAGAGACTATCTGCAAAGCTACAACAGTGAAATTGCACCAACACGCAAGAACCTGGATGTCTGCAATTTTCTGTGTGAAGGAGCAGCTACAGACATGTCCTCATGTTTTTTAAAGGTGCCTATTCTGTTCTAAGCAGGTTCCCACCCCAGCCACAACACCACTCTCTCACTGCCCCTCTGGCACTGGGAAAGGCCATTGCACCATCCCATCTTTCTGCCCCATTAAGCAGAAAGGTCTTTTCTTAGAAGAACTTTAAAGTTTGCCTTGAATTCCTGTGATGTAAAATTTGATTGCTATGAGGCCCTCACATCATCATCATCTCTATTTTAAAACCTCAGATTTCATTAAGGGCTAAGGTTTTACATGGCACTCCCTAAACCTTAAACAACAAATCCTATTGCTTATGAGATATATATGATGCATCTCATCATCTTAACGTGTTACATGTTGATATCATCCATGATCCAATGAGTCAACTGATGCTCAAATGTAGTGGTAAAGATTTCTGCACCACAGATATACAACTTCAACCTTTTGAATGCTGCCATTCCATATATGGACTTTATCCACATTTTAATGAGGCTTTAAAATCTCCAAGATTAAGCTAGTATTTTATATAGAACTGCCTGCTTTTTATGGTATCCTGACATGTTGTACAACATTTGTGGCTATATTGATCCTTATAAATTCAGCATCTATATATATTCTTGAAAAGCACTCCATGTTCAGTCTGTAGTACAAACAGGGGAGGCAGGGGGTGAGGGCAGGACACACAGTGGGGACAGCTCTTATGCTGTTTGCTGAGCAGTAAACGGGCAGGTAAGAAATATTTCAGATACTGTAAATATATTAGTTTCATAATATACAAACTCAAAAAAAATTAAGATACCATGTTCAAAATGCACAATAAAGAAATTCTGGGGTGCTTTGTCAAATTTTACTCTATTTCAGTCTCCTTTAGACAAACCTGTTTCAAATCCTGAGGGAGTAAACTGTACTCTTCTCCCACCTGGGACGGTTATACATCTTCATGCCCTCACCTTTGCCTGTCTGTAGAGACAAGCTTTCTTGTGTTTCTCCATGCAGTTTCATGCTTTTAATCTGAAACAAATGATTGCAGGGGTGGGGGGGGGAAAGCATTATCACCTTGGCGAGGCATCAGGAGTATACAGAAAAAAAAGAAAGGGTCTATGGGCAAATTCATCTTCCATTGCTACAATCAATCTCTCACCTAAAGAAATACACAATAACTAGGCAGGAAAGGGCCAAGATTTATGGCCTAGAAACATCTCCACTGACCAGCATACACCTACCCTTCTTGGCTCCCTCCTTGCCAGAATGGCTCTTTCTAACAGTTACAATGATATACTGTCTCTCCCTACTGTTTTACAAGTACATTAGCTTTATTTAATGAGATCTCTGAGTAATTTAACAGATGTATATAGGACATAAGACTAGAAAAACTCTTGCTACTTGAACACTTTTGCCAAGGTATTCTAGGGCTAGCTAATCTCCACTACCATGTTATATTCTGTGAAATACTGTTATTGGAATTTTGGGAAGGTTTTAAAAAATCATTTTAATAGAAATGTTATATTATAATCAAATAGCACAGTGCCATATTCAACACTTGCTCGTATCAGGCCCATTAAAATAAGGTTAAAAGTAGTTACTTTAGTTCTTCAGAACTATTTATATATTAAAAGGTCTGAAAGAAATTCAGAAGCACAAATTAATATATCTGTTAAATCTTGCACCCTGTTCTTTCCCCTAACTTCAACATCCTGTCCAAAAGGGGAAAAAACCAGACTCTTCTGTTTTAAAAACATATATTCAGCTTTAAAGTTCACAGTGAGTGGATTGCTGAGTAAGAAAGCTTTTAAAAATACTGTATTCTGAGGGTTTGTTTAATGTTTGAAGTATAACCAGTCATTACTTGAACACAATAGCTTTGCTTTCCATCATTCTCTTATTTCTGTTTCTGAGCAACAGACAACGTTTTGGATGGCTGCTGTTATCCAGCAAACTAGTTTTAAGTCATAGTGTTATACAGTAAAATATTAAAAAAAAGAAACCACAATAATAACTTTTTAAATAACTCTAATAAGATACCAATTAATAATACAGAGGATGGCAAGAAAGAATTACCTGTTTAAAGCAACATTGAAACAATTTTTCATAGTAAGAGAATCATGGGCATAAACTTTATGCATTTGTCTGTGTATTTTTAACAACAGAGAACCTACAAAATCCATACAGTGTGTTGCTGTTTACTCATGTTATACTTTAAAAATTAATTAAAAATAGAATATTGCCCCAGATTCAGTAAATTACTTCAATGAACTACATTAAAAAAAAACCACCAAAAAATAACACAAACAACTTCAATTCTACCCAGTGGAAAGACCAGTATTAACTGAGTTTAGTGGCATTTTTCTGTAAATAATATATAGTCTCATTAAAGAAGGTTTATTTTGGTTTGAACACATATTTCTTTTTAAAATTCTTTTAAGCTGAAGCAGGGGGGAAAAGGGGGGAAAAAAGGATGACAGCAATTTTACTATTCTGGCAAAGTGCTCAGTGTCCTTCTGGCTTAGAGGATATTGTGTTAACCTTGAATTAGACCATAAAACACAGGTCTAGCACACTTATATATAATTACCATAGAAGACTATGGAATTTACAATGAGCACGTTGCAACAGATGTGTCTAATATTTAGAGAAAACCCCCATCTGTATCTGCCCAAAGCAAACAGACTGAGCCATACACTGAATGGTGCATCACACCTCACCCAGCAGCAATGGTTCCTTACTTAGAAACCAGGAATCATCATCTTGTGAGCATGGAACATGGGCATTTCTTTAACATCCAAAAACACTGATAAATCTCAGGGTACAAAATTAAAATTATGCTC
This sequence comes from Pithys albifrons albifrons, assembly GCF_047495875.1. Lineage (NCBI taxonomy): Eukaryota > Metazoa > Chordata > Aves > Passeriformes > Thamnophilidae > Pithys > Pithys albifrons. The sequence goes on along the minus strand of NC_092469.1, from coordinate 6,126,548 downwards.
GGGATCAAGAACGTACAAAATTAGCCCCAAAGCAGAAAAGAATTGAGGGAGAAAAAGAACACAAGGTGGTATGGAGCAAATTCATCGCATGAAATTTCATTTCTTGAGAGCTATACATCAAGTTGCATTTGTTTAATGAGGTTGACACTACAAAGATATATAGAACATGTCAGACACCCAGTACCAGTGCGTTCTGGGAAAAAGATAACATCTGAGGATCTGACCACTCACTTCGTCTTCTAGCCAGACTTCTCTATCTACTGGTTCTTCAGGGGATTATAAATGAGAGGGCAGGAGGAACAAGGAGCAAAATAATGAAAAACACACAAAAAAAGAAAAATTATAACATTGCAGAGCGCCAAGTAAAGCCAAATTTATTGACCTCACAACTACATAATCAAGAGAAAGTTATCACTGTGGAAACTTTTACTAAAGCAGAATGATCTTAAATAACAAGGGAGTGCTATGAAATTTACAGCACTTTTAAGATATGCAAATTGAATGCAAGGTATAGACATAAGGGTAATTAATTGTAAATCTAAGAATAATGTTTCTTTGTCAGGGCTGTCTCCATGTTGTGGAATACATTCTAATGTGCCTTAACTCTGAATATTTCTTAAAGGCTGTTCTAATTATATGACGTTCAGAATTTCAAAATAGTAGTTATTCTTATCATTTAATATAGCTGCTGTAAAGTTTCATAACAAAATTTACTGATTACACGAAAATATTTTATTTTAATTTTCAAGGATAAAGCACTTGTTTAAAAGTCCAGGCACTAAGTCTTTAACTTGGAAAAAATAATAAGATGGAAACAGCTTTTGCCTAAAACTGTTTTGTAGTGGTTTGGGTTTGTGTTTTTGTTTTTTTAAGGAGGAGAAAGGAAAGTGGCAAAGAATCAACATTACTAACTGTAAACATCTTTATCTGTTGCATTTTTGAAGTTATAAGGCTAGTTTTCTAAGGACTTTACAGAATAAAATCGAATTTTATAATTTCATTATTTACTTGGTTTTTCCTATTATTGAAGTAATTTGACATGACAACAATTCAAGTCAACCCTCCCACTGCAACAGTACTATAAAAATCCACTTTCTCACTTCAAATTTGGTATACAAACCCAAATTTGGAAAAGAAAATTATATAAACTTATAGAACATATAAAAATCTTTCACAGCAATAATTTAAGCCCCTGCCAGCTTCAGTGGCAGACCTTCATATATGGCTGTGCTTCCTGACAAAACTGACTATTTGAGCTGCTTTCAGTGTTTAATTAATCCAGACAAACTGAAATGGAGCTTCTTTAGGGGGCAGCATAGTAAACAGTCTTCGACACCAAAGCCATAATATCCAAGATGCCTTGGATTTTTAGTGAAAACACTTATTTGTCCTCATGTCTCAGCAGAACTTGCTGTAGAACTATGGAAGAGTTAAACAGTAATGGAGAGAAGAGCATGATCAGTCAAAGCTCTCAGAGTCAGATTAGTGACCACCAAACACCTAGAGAAGCACAGAGTTTTGTGAAATTATTCCAGTTGATACCTGTTAAATTCCAGCAAAACAAAGTCTAACCACAGATATCATCTCAGAAAGAATTTACACAGTTGGAAGGATGTGATTTAGATCCACATGTATTAACATTACGAAAACCACTTATTTTCACCAATCACACTCCAAATTGTGTAGGTATCATCCATATGCCCCCATACAGGATATGTTTTTGCTACTCCAAAGGGAAAAGAGCAGAACACTTCTTAACCACCTATTTTAGAAAAGTGGGATAGCTGGTCAGAGGTGAGGTGTTCAGCTGGGAGGATTACAGCCCTTGAAGAAAACCAAAGATTGGGTTTCTAGGCTCAGGAAGAGAAGGAGGGAGGAGGGAGAAGAACCACAGTTCCTCATAGATGGCATTTAATAGCAAAAGAAAATAAAAATAAATAGTTAAAAACTTTGGCCAGCAGTGTCAGTGTATATTACTTGCAAAAGATGAAATGCTTTTCAGAACCACATCAGACAAGGTCTTTGGGAAACAGGGAACAAAGAGAGAGGTTGGTCATCAGTGTATAACACAAAAGTAAATGCTAAGACAACTTTGGAAAATGTGAACATCATCACTTTGTGCTGCTCTTCCTAAACAATTAAAATATTCTGTTAATAATTTTTACCTAAGCATAACATACCATAACTTTAGGTCCCCTTCAGTGACAGTTTGTGCTTGAAGTTCTGCTCTAGTTTAAACAGAGACCTCAGGAAATTTTGAAATCATTGCCAGATATAGAGGCAGATTTCATAACATGAGTTAAACGCATCATATGCTTACATGAGAGGGTCTCTCCTATATAACACTTACAGAAATTATAAATTCTCCATATGCCAGCAGAGTTAATCGCTTCCTTAAAGGATCTTTCAAAAACTGTGCTTGCACAGGAGTAAGTTTCCAAAACTTTCTATAAGGAAACAGAAAACCAAAGCACTTACTGAAAGTGGGTTGCAGCTGAAGCCAACTGAAGTTTTCATCTCTCCTTTTCTTAATGGCTTTTCTACACAAGGCCTAAACTTTCAACTACTTGAAGAAAGTGTCAGTGGCAATTCACCTTGAAACCCACTTCTCTAACCACTTGAGAAGGCACAAAACTTAGGTGTGGAGTAAGTGAAGGCTGTTAGAGAACAGTTAGGGTAGGATATATGGCAAGGCGACGCAAAAATGTCTAAAGACCACTTGGGGAGACCTAGGAGACAAACTTCATGTTTTTTGGTGGAGACAAAGGACACAAAGACAAATATTCCCTTTTCTGTGCAGTGCATTGAAAATTCTACTACAGCAGTGATAAGAGACCCTCATGTGGAAGCACAAGGCTCCTGTTTTCTCCAATTGCTTTTCTGTGGTGTGACTGACAAAGGTTACTGTCCTTTTGGAAGCATTTTTGCTCATTGTAGTTTGAATCAGATTTCCAGGGGAGGTCACCATTTCTTTCAATCTGTATGTCTCAGACTCAGTGCAGAGGGTAACCACAGCTGCATTGGACCCACATAATTTCTTTCATTAGTCTATGCTACCTGCCAGTAATTTTACTTACTGTATTTTAAGGTTCAGTGAACTTTTCAAATTGTTATAATTTTGCCAAAATCTCTAATATACAAAGCTGTGACTGAATGCCCAGAAAACACAAAATGGCAGAAGAGCCAAACTCAGTTCACACAGAAACCCTGACTGAAGGGTTAATGCCAGCACATTTTTTAATCCAGTTATTTCTAATTGCCAAAAAAAAGTGCATTTATTTTCTGACACTTGTCACTCAAAAGCAGTTCTCCAGATCAATTACTTCCAAATTAAACTGTTATGAAAACAAACTGTAGGGAACACTGAACTGTAGCATAACTGTTTCCTCTCTTCTACACTCCAGTCAGCCAACAATTCTAGTTTAGCAATTGAATAGGGTGACCAATCTCCTCACCTGAAAATAACAATGGAATTATCTATGGACTAGACACCAGTTACACATTGTGTGGTTTTCTTGTTTAGATTTTTTTTTTCTTTTCCATGGAAATTATTCCTATTTTCCTTGTTTTAATCAATGTTGAGGTGAACTTTTAACATTTGGAAGTACAGAAAGCAGGCTAATAAAAGAGTAATTTGGGAACTATTCACAAAGTCCACTCTTAAATGAGGAAACACCACATGCTAAACATTCCCACCTATTTCAGTGGATCAGTAAACATAAACAAGGCAAATGCAGCATCTGGCCTTACACCCTCCTTATTAAACAGACTTAGTTCTAATTACTGTAAGATGTATAGTCTTACAAAATACTTTTGATTCCTAAGGTCATTGGGAAAAGTGGAATTCTTCACCTTGTCCTTAAACTCAGTGGAAACTGCTCAGTTCACCTCTTCCACTTGGTGTGTTTAATTATTTGCACAGCTTGAATTAATACTAGGTCTATGTCTGAATGTCTCTGCTTGTCTTATTTTCTGACATTCACTTCACAATAACTAGAATGTGAGGGCTTCTTGCTTCAGGAGTCATCAGGGGAAAAAAATCAGATGAAAACACTTAAATACAAGTGGGATGACTGGAATTTCCAAAGAACCCTCACTTCAGTGTCTCTATTTTCCAGCATAAGAAGTTGCTCCTAGGCAATTAGGAGAAAGAGAGAAATATCAGGCAAAATGATACACTGACACTTCATATTACAACAGTATGATGATCTTTGGTGATTCAACCAAAATTTGGTGAAGCCACATATACACAGCATGTCTGCCCATGGCCTATAATTTTACAAGCAGAATAGCAGGGGGAATCTCCAAAATCAGAGCACCACAGACTGCAAAAAGGCTTATTGAAAAAAGGCATTAGACACACCAGAGGGGCAGGGAGGGGGAAAGTGCCTCATACTTACCAATTTAAGGAAATAAATTCATGGCCACAATGAGATAACTATATTTTACAGAAAGGATATACATTCTTATGCAATATTTGCAAGTGCAAAGTTTGCAATTCCAAATATGATCCAATATAAATTGGAGTTTTAGTAAACAAGCCTGTTACTTTTTTTTAATAAGAGTTTCACATAACACTTAAAATGTGAAGTAAAAGGGGGTGAAATGCTCTCTACAAAGGCACAACATTCCCCTGCATTAGCATAGAGTCACACCCAAATAAAAAAATTAGAATGAAGCTAAACAAAAACAATAAAACAAAAGCTACAGATTAAATCCTTTACTACCTAATATCCTTTACAGGCAGCACGAAGTCAGTGCATTTGCACAGGATGTAAGTCAGGGCACAAATTGGCCCTTCAGCTCTGAGATTCCTCCAAGCTTTCCCAACAGCTTGCTGAGTGTAATTTGGGCTTGGTTATTTAAAGCTACACGGGATAATACAGTACGAAGACTGGTGTGAACAATAACTCTTGTACAATTTATCACACAGAGAAGAGCTACTAATCTTTTTAGAAAACAAGGTATTCAAAATTATTTAATGCTAATATTTATGCATCAGAAAGCATTCTAAGCACAAAACAGCCCTCCTTCCCCGCCCCCTCCCCACACACAACATGCATTTGTGAACATCTTCAGCCACAATACACCATATTTTCAGAGAGTCCTGAAATTATCGTACTGTATGGTGGCATTTATGAAACTCTGTTATTAATGCCACTCTCATAACAAAGATAAGCTGTGTTTACAATACTAATACCTTCCACAAATAATTAGGTATGTATAGCTAAACATATAGTCTTATATACCAGTGATGGCTCAAAACTGTAAATTTAAAGTATATTATTGTAATAAATATTAATAATAGCAATAATTATAAAAATAAGTTTGGCATGCATCTGCCTAGCAGAATTCTGTACCACACTGTCAGTTAAAAATAAAAAAAACCCAAAACCAACAACAAAAAACACAAGACAAAATGAAGTAACATTTTATGATCAATTATTATTTTCTTAGCTCTTTGTCTTTGGGGTTTTTTTCCCTATTACATGCTATGATTTATAAAAAAAATACAAAACTGCAACAATATCAACCTTAAGGTAACTATGAAGTTGGTCTAAAGTAGCACTTCTTCCTAACCAAGCAGGTGGGTATCAATCCTTCAGTGAAATTACATGATTTTTGATACATTCCTTGAAAACTTCCTAAGTTTATAAAAGTAGTGCTGCTTTGAATAATATTCAAATTCTTTCATAATAACAAGGGGGTTTTACATGTCAACAGTCTAAAAGTGAAAATTATAAATTTTCATATCAGGGATTTTTTTAATATTAAGCACAGAAAAATAAAATCAGTGTGTAGTTCCATTGCTACCTAGGAGAGCGAGATGTTTCCTTTGCCTCAGTCAGCATAGGTGGAATAAATCAATAAATCATTAAAGTCACTTACATTTTTCTCTTGCATACAACACAGGATCCATTTCCAACTCAACACAGTACTTACTAGGCCAGTGAACTTCCTATTTCACCTTTTTTGCAGCACTCCTATTGCAACACACTAAACCCACGTTTGTGTTGGCAATATTGTGTCACAACAGAGAATTAAGCATGTTCTACATGATCTCCAGCTTTAAAATTTCAGATGGATAAAAAAGTTACATATGATCAACCAAAATCCCTTTTACTATTGTTTCCAACTTTCATTTAAATCAACATTTCAAAGCCTCAAAATCTCCCAGATTACACTCTGGGGGAAGAAAAGTGGCCACTTGACTATCATTTACATAGTTCTAAGGGCTGGAGGAATTGTGCCACTTAGTTTTTAGATATAACAAGAGAGAAAAGGACTTGGTATCCACATTACTACAAATATTCAAACACACACATCTGGATTCAAACTCCATATGAACTGGTAGCAGCACCTCAGCCATCAGCTGTAAGAGCACTCTCCACTAACTCAGCCTCTTGTGATTAATACTTAGATACATTAGACTGAATATGAAAGCTCCATGTACAGCTTTTCCAGGGTGCTGCTTCCCACACATTCCCTTTTTAACAAGTTGATATTGAAACTATTTTACTGAGGCAAGAGACTTGGTTTGGTAAAAAGAAATAGCACTATTATCAAACTAGAGGCAAAAGCAAAAGAACAGTTATCTGAAATTCCTCAAACTCTCTTTCCACAGTCCTTTTTAAGTTGTCTCAGACTTCATTCCTTATCTCTGTATGCTGAACATCAGACTGAATTTCTGCTTATTGGTCTTAGTTTCTCTGAAGAACCTCTGATGGTTCTTTAATGAAGCCATAAGATGAATATCCTCTGAGAAGCCAAGTTTTTTAACTGTTTTCTCACAAAATAAGATTCTTCTCTCTTCTCCCTTTGTCTTTTAATTCCAAACCAACACTAAACTGAACAAAGGCAGTAGCAGCAACCTGGTTCATCCCACTCCTGTGATTACACAAATTCCTTCTATTGGCTTCTGGAACTGCAATTTATAACTTCCTGCATGCATTTTCTGTTAGTTTAATCAAGGCTTTCACTAGCCATAAGCTTCCAAAACATGCCATTTCTGCCAGGCAGCTTGCTAAACCTATTTTCAAGACTAAGAAATATTTTTAGTAGATACTGTAGCAACACCAATTTCCATCTTACTACAAATAGCACATAAAAGTATCCCTCGTACATTCTGCAAGTATTTCTTTCCTATTATTTTCTGAAACAGATATGTATTCTTTTCACTTTCTCCTATTCATTCAGTCCTGGATGTATTTTGTATGTCTTGTTGTTCTGAGCAAGTTGTGTTCTGCTCAATATTCACTGTGTACCAGCCGGACCCTGTGTTTTCACCTTTTTCTTTTCAGGTTCTTACTGAATTTTTACTATGTCTCAGAATTCCAGCATGTATTCCATCCTTCAGTTTTACTGGGAAATTTCTCAAAACCTGTTTCACCTGTGTTGTACCCCACACTGTAGAGCACTTTCCCATATTCTTTCCATCACTCCTTTTCCTGCTGTCCTAAACCATTTGCTGAGGCTTGTCTGTCACTGCAGGCACACCCAACTGGGTGTCCTAGCTCTGTTATTTGGAATAAAATCCTTGTGCCATGTTTCTCTTTACACACCCCTCTGCTGCTTTTGCACCGATTGCTTTTCCAGTTGTTTTTCTCTATGTTTTCTTTCTTTTTATGTCTTCTCTCATCCTACTGTAGTATTGAACTCTTTGACTGATGACTCTTTTTATTCTCCTTCAGTCTCCTATTTAACAGTCACATTTCAACTAATTCAGCTCCATTTAAGGAGAACAACCAAGACTCCCAAAAGGGAGGTCAGGTGCAATCAGCTGTCCAGAAGTTGTTGACTTGAGGCTTCCACCAAGAGCTATTTAGTGAGAAAAAACAAGACCCTGCACCTGGAGATTTAGGAAGCAACAAGGACCTTAGGGTCCATTTGACCAAATCTTTTAATTCTTTCCTAATCTGGCCACTAAAAAAATATCTAAAACCTAAAGTTAACCATAAATTAGAGAGAGTTTGTTCTGCATGTGGGATAATTTCTTATGTGTATTCTGAAAAATCTGGTCTTTTAAATCTACATCATCCTTGCTGCCTGTAAAAGGAAGTCAGTGATCTGCACGACAACATGCTTGAGCTTCTCCCAATATTTAAAGTCATCCTGAGGTTTCTTACCAGCAATATCAAATTCCTTTTTTTAATCTGTGATAGTTTTTATTGAAATTGCTTCTTCATTATTAAGACAGTTGCTAAAGAATATGTTTAGCAAATTTCTTTCATTTTCTTCATCAAATTAGTCAGTCGTTCCAGTCTAGGAATTCCAACTCAGTCCTGCTTTTTGCACTTTAAAATTTCTTCATCCATAAAACATTTCTTCTTTAAATGTGTTGACATTTTCTTACCTAGCATCTCAAAAGAGTTTAGGAAATCCAGGTTGAGAACAGTATATTGCAGTCTAGGCAGTAGATTACAAATTGCTATTTAATCAAAATATAAGCCAGCAAAATTACTTGTTTCTTATTTAAATGTAAAAGCCTTCATATATTCAGAACACAAAATGCCCTCTAAGTGAATGAACAAACCAAAAAACCATAACTAACACTGTCAGTGAAGTTACTGAAAGGGCACAAGAGTGGCTGGTTCTTGGAAACAAAACAAAAGATTATAGTGTGAAAATACAATCTAAAAATACCTGCACTGCAACAGATATGAATGCAAAGGCTGTCAAAAAAGCTTAAAACTTTTAAACACCTCAAGATCATAAAGCTTTCAGTTTTAATATATTAACAGAAGAAGCCAATAACTGGACTCTCTACTCAGTCCAAAGTTTCAAATAGAATCAAAAGATGTTAAACTTCATTACATTTGGATGAAAGTGACAGAAGTGGCTGTAAAGGCTCAAAATTTTGATCACGGGAGTCCCTTTCATCTCTGCTAGGAGATAAGACAGATGTTCCTGCCAAAAGCTCAGTGTCAGCCTGACAGGAGAGCACTCCAGGGGGTCACTGGTTCTCACTCCCTGTCCTGAAATGACCATGAAACTGGGGCAGGATGATGAGAGCTGAGCGTGGGTTGGGGTCAGTCTTCACAGTGATACCAGGTAGCACCCAAAAGCACTTCCATTTTCCTTGCAGGATCAAGTTAAATGCTTCCTTTTGTACCAACTGCAACAAAATAGGGAGCCTTTTTTTGAACATCCAAAGTATCAAGGTCAGGACAACAGCAAAGTATAACATCGAGCAGCACATTTGAGGGGATGGCTCTGGAGCAGCTGGTTAGCTTCCATGATGAATGGGAATTACAGCAGTTTTCAAGAGACCAACAGAAGGCTGGCAGGGTCCTAATCAGCTATAACATCAGTAGTAAAGATCTAAGGAGACTAGAGCATTTCCAAAACTACAAACTTCTCTGGGCTTTAGTTTCAATAATTATAGCTGTGACAGCTGGACGGTGTGGGTACATGACTGGAATGGGTTGGAGTTTTTGACATATGGTGCTATTGGAATCCTGTCTGTCAGGAAAGGAGCATAAAATTACCCCCCAACAACTGAGGGCTGCAGCACATGTCACCCTGTCTCAAAGTTAAGGAGCAAAGATGGCAGTTTTGCAGGTTAACATTCAGCAAATGACAAAATGTCATTCAAGCAATGTCACAGCAGTGCATCACTGAGAAGTGCTGCGGGGTCACACGGGCAATTTAAGTTAACTAGAGGAAGCACACTGGCATGCTTGGTTTTCCCTCTGCTAACTAAATTTCTAGCTTCTGTTATCCTCCTGGAATAACCATGTGGCGCTGACACTGCGGGAAGGAGCCTCACATGGCTTGAAAGAGACTCCAGGTGTGCTGAGCAATAATTTCAGACAGGTCCTTCTTCCTAAGTGTGCCTCTGGTAAGGTCTTTTGCCATCCTGAACGTTTCAGCCTGTTTAAAACTCATGCACACCCAGTGAAAGGGGAAGCTCTATCCTCCACCTAAATGGATAGTTCCATCAAAAAGTCCCACATAGTGGCCAGTAATTAATTTTTCTTTATGATCTGCTTATTAAAAGTGAATGTAAATACTCTGAAGCAAAAGATATTCAGTATAATAAAGTGACACGGACCTGTTTGTCAGTCAGACGATCACTCTGTACAAGGCCTCTTTCTGCTAGGAAGGATAGCTGAACTATAGGTTGTCAAGCCAGAATTTTATCTCAGGTTTCCCCAAGCTCTGAATTGTGCATGCTTAAGTTAAACCCTTTCATTACCAGTCTTCATTCCCCATCATGCCTCCTTCTGTTTACCAAATTTGCCATTAAGGGCAGTTTTGCTTCCTAATATACACACAGAAATAAATTTGCTTACCTTGCAATTGCCAGACCAGAACTAGAAACTAAAACACTAATTTTATTTTGTGCTTCTTGAAAATTTTGTCACAGAAAATTTCCTCAAAGCCTACGGCAGCCTATTTCAACATGCAGGAATTTGAGCAAGCGTGTTTGAAGGCCACCATGTATGAACAAGGAACTTCTGCTGATGTGGAAAGGACACACACAGAAGGTGACAGTAGGAATGTCACACCAAGCAGAGACAATGGCCAGAAAGGCACAGATGGATTAGGGAAATCAAACTAAAATTAGTTAAAAATTTTAGAAAAAACAGGAAGGGTTTCCTTAATTACAATAGCAACGAAGGGAAGGCTAAAGAAAGTGTGGACCCACTGATCAAAGGGCACAGGAGACTCAGTGACAGAGTCAAGGTACTCAGCAATATTCATCCTGCTTTTAATGAGAAGTCTACCTGCAGTTTTCCCTGGAAAACAAGCTGTAACATGGGAAAATTTCATGAGATTATTTAGTTAATTAACAAGGGGGTAGTCAAATAGTGAAACAAGGACCCAGTGAGGCTGTACAATCTTCACCCTTGATGCAACGCAAAACTGAACTGGACGTGGTCCTGAGCATGTTCAACCTGATGCATGTGGCCCTGCTTTGGGCTGGTGGTTAGACTAGCTGGCCTTCCCACCTACATTCTCAGATGATTCTGAGCTGAAAAACAGTCAAGTTTAGAAAACTCCATGTTAACATTTTTAATTGGTGTCAAAATAAGTGCTTTAGACTAGTAAACATTGAGAATTAAACCTGAAATGTAGGGTTTCCTTGGATGCACTTGGATTTTGAAGGGCCTCCACAACATGAGAAATTGTAGGTAATATACAATATTGCCTCATGCTTGTTTTCTGCCTTACATGTTATGATATGAAATTTTGACAATTAATGATGACTCAGAAGAAATAGATGCCATTATTTTAAAGAACAAACAGGAAAAATATTTTAAATGCCAAGTATATTTTAGATATTTTTTCACAAAAATGTGAGCAAGTAGTATTTCTATAGGCAAGTTCTACCTTAAGCTTTAATGTTTCGTTAGCCTGAAATATTGTGGACTTCCTCTGGTATTCTGGGATGTTCCCCTCTTGGTTTTTGTTCTTGTCTCATGGAGCTTTGCTGATGTTCATTACGTTTAAGAGGGAAAGAGGATAAACCTAAATATATGGTAACATGGAGGTCATTTCACAGACACACATGCAAAAAAAAAAGTACAGAGAAAGAAGACTGGGAAAGAGAATGAGACCCAGATCTATAAAATTAATAAGCAAGATAACACAGAAATACAAGGATCTACTTTTTGCACATTCTCTTGAGTGTTGAATAACAATGAACTTTGGTTTCCAGTACATTTAGAGCTCTCTCTTAACCAGGGTTCTCAAATGTGTTAAAAAAAAAACATATGGAGCTTAGTGTTTTTGAGTAGAAATGCATTAATGTGGGACAACTGGCTTTTCCAGAAGAAAGGCATTTCTAACAGGAGAGGGCTGCCATTATTTCTGTGAGCTGAGATCATCCCATTTTACTGATTCATTTAGACTGATGCCAACCAGAGCTGAAAACAAGCATTTCTTCTTTATGAAATTATGAAATTACTGTGGTCTTTGATCTAACATCACCCAAGTTTTCATCTACAGGGACTCGGAGCACAACCATTAGTCACTGGAAATATATACTACATTGCATAAGTTATAATACAGAAAAGGAGAGAGAAGCCTATTTGATCAAAATATTTGGAACCATGACCTGAAGTCAGGTTTGACAGAACTAACTTCTGTTGCTTTTTTTTTTAACTTCAGATACTTACATTAACCATTTTCTAATAGAAAGTGGATCACTCAGAGTAGCAAGACTCTAAACACTCATATTCCCTGGCTTCTTTCCCACTATTGTAAAACATGTCTGTCCAAGGAGCTGTTTTTCAAAAACGCACACACATAACTACAGGCCCAAATAGAGCATACATTTATTTGTTTGTATTTGCAAATATTTGAACTGTGCTTTTTACTACCAGATTTGTCATACAGTGTTTGCAGCTTAAGAATCTCCCCTTAGGCCTGTAAGATTATCCTGGTTGAAGGAAAAAAAAATATAAAAAAATCAAAGAAAAACTGCCCTCAAGCCACATCATGCAATGATTAAATATGAAATACATATAACACCAATAAAAGAAAAGCACAAAAAGTGGATTAACAAGATATTCAACTTCAACCAGTTTAACTGAGAGATGATGAATCAGAACACTGGCTGAAAGTCGCTGTTACAACTCACCAAAGGGTTATTATAATGGCCAAGACAAAAAGGTTATATTCTCAGAGCAGCTTGCTCTAAAAGAGAGCATGTTACCATAGTTTGATGAAGAAATGTGAAATATAAAGTGTCAAACAGAAGAAAATGCAATCAGTTCACTGATCCTACACTGAAGAATTAAAGAAGGCAATAGCCTTGAGGAATGAAGGCACCTCTGATCTTTCGCACAGCATGGGCTGCCTGTGTTCCCCTTGTCAAACAGTAAATAATCAAAATCAATGGGAGGTATAAGAAGTCTAAAAAACTCAAAGGAAAAATAATTTCCCAGATATACCAACAATAAAAGTCATTTCTGTGTTATATATTTCTAATTATTAGCAAAATAGAAAAGGCAGAGACCCAGACTAAATTTTGTATTCTGTATTTCACTGATATCTGTGAGGTTTTGTGGTATTCTGTGGTTTTATTTTCAGCTCAGTATATTCTTCTGACTAATCATTTGGGTAGAAGTCCTCTACAGCCCCATGGGGAAACAAGTCCAAGCCCCAGGAGAGCATAGGCAAAGGTACTCAGGGCACCAGCATCGATACTAATGTTTTGTGATCAAACACCGGCTAATCTGAAGACCAAAACTCTGTCACAAATCAAAACAATGGATAAATTCCTGATGTATAAAACCGATGCTACAGGATTATTTCCTACTGAGAATAGGGAAGCCTTTTTCAGTCCTTTGGATTCCCTTCCTCACCCCACCTTCTGCCACCCAAATTTAGAAAAAAAAGTTTAGAAGAGGAAGCAGAAGTCATGCGTACCACAGTGATGCCAGAGAGATCATGAATACGCTGAAATCTCAGGCTTTTGAGTAAGCCAGCCAGTCCAATTTAAAGGGACGAGTTCTCCACCTCACCTCCCTCCACCTGGATTTGGAGCATGAAAAAGTTAAGCAAATAAATTGCTTGAAAGAAGTATCATAATATTTGCATGAGTAGCTGCTAATTATCAGCCTTATCTGCAATGGCATAGTGCCTCTGTATGCCAGTTTGGTGGGTTGGCTTGGCCCAACATACACTGATGTGAAATTCAGGAGGAACTCCAGGATTTCTGTTCCCTGAACTCAGCAAAAGCTTATAGTATTGCTGAGATGATACAACTGTCAGACTCTCAAGGGAAAGGCTCTGCTTGTGTTGCTCTTGAAATGAATGATAGAACAGCATTGGAAACATCCTCACTGATAGAGGCTGACAGTCCCCTTTATTGTCTAGAGCCAGAACTGCATCAGACACAGGACATGGTCCTGTAAACACCACAGTTTGAGGCTGCATAGTGAGCCACTCGTTATGTCAGGCAACTCTACAGGCAGTAAAAGAGTAATGGAATGAAGGAAGGAACAGACTAATGCAAGAGGTAAAAAAAATTTTTCTTCCAGAACAGTTGTGTGGATCCTCAACAGGTAAGTGATCCTCTCATAGTGTCAAAGTCTTACTGGAAGATAAGCCACTAGACTGAGCATGCATTTGTTGTCAGTACATCATTTACTGATGACCCTGGGACTGCTGCAGTTGTCTCTAACTGCATTTGGGCAGCCTGGGTAAGTGAATAAATTAGAAGTGTTCCTTGGTAAATCTGCAAGATAACTGTGCCTAATCCAGAACACCTAAATCAGGAAGACATTTCTCCACTGTCTACCCAGAGCACTTGGCTTCTGAAATAGCAGGTAGCAGGTAGTCTGAATATTTCTGGATATTCTCAAAGTGAGAGACCCTAGGATGCTAAATGTGGCATTGGTGCTAGGGTCGTGCTGCCAGGTGGGAAAATATAGCTGTGCCCTCGTGTTTAATACCATCTACATTTCTGATAGATCAGCTGAGCCCCTGGGTGATTTCAAAGAGGCTAATTATAATTACCTCTTCTTCACGGTGCCGCAGAAAGAGTAATGACCACACTTGTTCAGCAGATCCAGTCTATGGTCTGTCTGGGGACCAGGACATTTGGTGACACAGCATCCCCTGTGTGCCTCAGGACTTCTGGCATACAAGGGTTGAGCTTTCCTACCTGGTGCAATGGAAGGCATTCCATGGGCCACATATTCTGCTTGTTGCCTCCAAGGACAGCCAAGCACAGTAATCTGGTTTCCCAGATTATGGGACTACAGGCTAGATTATATCTGCTCCCTGTAATTCACAGCATTTCTTGCAAAAATATATTTTCAGAAGATACAGGAATAAAAACAAACAAGCAAACAAAATCCCAGTGTTTCAACCCACTGGTAGAAGCCTGTAGACAGTATTTTCAAATATGGTTTATAATTGTCTTGTTACATACTGTATACTGATTTTCATGACTTTTCCCACAGTATTTCAGAGGTTGTTACAAATGCCAAAACAGAAGGGAAGTGGGTGTTTCACCTCTGACTAATGGCAGCATTTACTGGCCTGAAGATCTCTTCTTATATCCATCTAATAAACTGGTTTGTCAGTAGATAACACAAAACTCCATCTGACACACTTGAGAACTAAGTGGCAAACTCTGAGTATATTTCCATTTCAGTACACAATACTTTAAATGTGGAATGATTATTAACTTCAGTAACAGCATCCATGCCATCACCTTCAAATATCAGAGGGAACAAAATCCCAGTAAGATAGCCAAGGCTTGTACAAGTCCCTGGGTAGAATAAATTTTAAGACAGTCTTAGGGTTTTTCTGCCTGATTCTCCTTGTAAACACAATAGGCCTGGAAACTACCAAAGGTCTGTTGGACATATCAGAGGTGGGTGGAATTTGATTTTGCTCATCTTTTCCAAAAATCCGCTGAGGTTTGTAAATATTCACTGTGGCAGTAAGGTTTTGAGAAAGTAGTTATACAAAAATTTTGAATGATTAATGACCTAAGACATTTTAACACGTTATTTCTCTATTTTCAACATAAATAGTGTGTAAAGGGTGTTTAAAACTTTAATGAATTGAACTATATGAGCAAATAATGTTAATCATTTTAATTGCCCAGTAGCCTGAAATTAGATTTAACAGTCTGATAATGTATATCTTTAAAGGAATACAACCCTGCTCTATAAAAAATCCCTTCCAAGCCAATTCTAATAATTTCTATTTGTCTTTTATGACATTAACTGTTCTACCAGTCTGCCGACAGACAGCCTTACGCTCACATTTCGTTTAAATGCGGTGCAGTATAGTTTTTCATTATCATTAACGTGCTCCTGGTGGGCAGAGTGCAATGCAGTGGCACTGGTCACACTTCATTGCTTTATCTCATATGACAAAGAGAGATGATGTGCTTCAGCCCAGGCCAGAAGATGAAAGCGAGAGGTGGCCGTGGCCAACTCCCCCTGCTGCCTGGGAACTGCGGCCGCTGCATCCTGTGACTCGCTAACAGCACGAAGGGGCAGACAAATAGATTTTCCTCTATATTTATAACCAGCATCATTCTTCCTTTCAGGCCTTTCAGTGCAGGTAGCTGTTTTATATGAAATGAACAATCTTTATAGACGTTCCAGAGCCATAACAAGGCTGATTTTCAGCGAGGCTGAGGTATATAACTCTTACAGAATTGTCAGGCTTCTTGCTCAACAAATCAAGCCTAACTTATGATGTTTGCAGTGTAATTTTTATTCCTGTTTGACTAGCCAACTACCCAGTGGTAATAGGATGTTAGAAAAGGGCAGTAGCAATGTTTGTACATGCCATGATTGATAGGCAAACTCTGCATTTTTCATTTATATCTCCTGATTCCAAATCAGTTAAGTTTAGGAAAAATGAAACAAAATGGCAAGAAAAATGCTTGCAGATTGCAGCCCAGCACTCTCGTAGATCTGAGTTCAGCCCACATCTGCTTGGATTGTCTGGAAACATTAAGATATCTAAATGAAAATCAATACTATATGTGCCAGCATTTACTACCAAGAACAAGTATCAAGAGACCTCAGCTAATCAGGCTTTCAAGCTTGTACTTGAGCCATAGTCTGAACCCCAGGGGTGTCCTAATTGGCCCAGACTAATCATAGAAGAGTTAAATTTATAACCAGCAAAGACATCTTGTTTTTCTTACCAGTCATCATTTTGAAAAGGGAAGCCTCACCTGTGTGGTGGCGGTGTGTGGTGATAGCCACTGGTCATGCAAGAACTGCTTCTCACCTGTCAGAGGTAAAGGAAAGACTAATTTACTGCCTTCCATAAAACCAGTCAGGCACATTTAAGCTTTTGGTGGGTATATAGTGCTATCAAACCTTTCACATGAACTGCATATTTTCTCAGCTTAAAAGCTCTGCACTTAACGCTCCTGTGCTGGAAGAGAGAAGCTTTATATTTTAGAGGTAAAAGACTCTCTATGCACTATGATCTCCTAACTTACTTTTTTGTGCCTGTTACATGTTTCCAAATCAAACACTGTTGGTGGAACTTTGTTTGCTTTTTCTTCTGCAGTGAATGCAGATGTGCATGGAAACCAAACACACAGGAGTTCAGTTCATAAGGTACAGACAAGCATGCATATTACTTCTCTATACTAAAAAAACTTTATTCTAAAATAAAAGTGTGCACAATATCTTTTGGAAGACTTAAATTGTACTGTTAAAAATTATATTTCATCAGGGGATTGGGTTCCTAATATTTGTATTCGGGATGCCAAATGTGAGCAGATTTTATCCTATTTTCAACAAATTAAACACAAATATGTAAATTGTTTATAAAACTCAGTCCTCTATTTTAGGCTTATTTTGAACAACTTAAAAATTCTGCATAGATTTCTTTAAACAGAGCAAAATAAAATGATGAATTAAGCCTGGAAATGCAAAATCTAATGTTTTTCAGTTTTCTTCAAAAGCATATGTAAACATCTCTGGAGATTCACATCTACCAGAAGTTTAATATCATTATTTAGATTCTTTGTGCCCCATTCGTTAGATGTATTTTTAATGTGTACCCCTTGAAACAAAACAAAAAGTTGTCAGATCCTGCATTGCATTTCCCCCCAGTTAATGGTTTTCTAGACAGTGCTATCATGGAGACACCGTGGCATGTTGTGATCAATGAAAACGTGTTTCTCACATGGCATGATGCTTCCCTTGGATTCTCATCTCCCACTAGTGCCTGCTGTGAAATTTTGTCAGTTCTTTTACCTTTAAGGATCTCTCTTGTCCTCCATGTTGTAAACTGATGCCTTATCTTCCTGAATCAGTCTCCCTGTCTCCTCTGCTGCTTCACCTCCCACTTCCTGTGGAACAAGAGGGACTATCTTCATCTTCCCCTTCAGTCCCTACGACTGATAACTCACTGCTCTCTCTCTGTGTAGCACAGAACAAGGTAATGAACAAAATACAGCAGACAGTGAATTTCAACAAAACCCACACAAATCCACTGAGGGGGAGAAAGGCAAGAAGTCTCTCCTAAACAATTCTACTAT
This sequence comes from Pithys albifrons albifrons, assembly GCF_047495875.1. Classification (NCBI taxonomy): domain Eukaryota; kingdom Metazoa; phylum Chordata; class Aves; order Passeriformes; family Thamnophilidae; genus Pithys; species Pithys albifrons. Next base: position 6,108,562 of record NC_092469.1, on the reverse strand, counting down.
CTTACTCCATATTTCTAAACCCAGATGCAACATATGCCAGTCCACAGGAAGGTACCAAAATCAACTTAATCATCAATGCACAAAATTAGGTTCACAGATACCTTCTTCCTTTGATGTATTCCTTCCCCTCCCACACCAACAATGATTTAAATATTAAATCAAAACTACTTAATCTGCAGAACACTTTTGGTACAAACTGTTGATACCCCTTTACACCCAAAACGAGACTTCATTATCCTCACTTTTCAAACACTTAAGAAAAAGCTAACCCCTCTTACATCAACAGAACTTTCCTCATATACAAGCCCACAGCTCTTACAACTCCACTTTCTGGCTCTGACTGACATCCTGTAAGAAATCCTTCTGGAGTGGTTTAGGAGATTATCATTTCCAACTGTCCTCTCTGCTTGTCCACACAGGTTGTCACATTTGCAACAAAACAAAAATTTGTTCTGCAGCTGCTCCATTTCATTACCAGATGAGGGGGTTTATTTTTAATGTGTTTGATTGTGAACTAAAAATAATTGAGGTGTGGTAACATTTATGAGCACCATCCAGTTTGGCAGTGGCCAGTGCCCCCACAGTGCAATGGGAGCTGCTGAAGAGAGAGGCAGTAGTGCAGACCTGGCTGCAGAGACCTGAGGAGTGCCCTGTGACACAATCCTATTATTATAATTATTTTTTTTACTTAGATAGCTTTTATTTTTGCCATCCTTTGAATGCTGCTGCACTTCTATGCCCTTTGTAGTCTTAGTTCAGATGTGAAGATAGATATTTCAGTACCAGGAATCTATTACAAAAAACATCACATCTCCAGGCAACTTCAGTTAAAATTCTAGTCCAAACAAATCCAACAGTGAAAAAAATCAAAATTATTTCAGTGGAATCAGGATTTTATTCTACACACTTTCTGGTATAGCTCAGATTTCACCCTCCTATAAAAGGTAGATGTGATGAACTAGCTTTATACACATCCAGCTGAACTGAGCAGAAACTATATTATTGCCAGTGGGGTTCTGTTTCATCCATAGACAGACGTAAAGAAAGGCAAATTTAGACGTTTAAGTGGGGAAAAAAGTGAGACCAAACATCTCTGGATACTCACAGCATTACAATAAGGCAAAAAGGTCAATTAGTAACTATGTTGTTGAAGGGTGTTTTTTCCCGGTTTTGCAGCTTTCTTGGGCTGACCAGTAAAGCCGAAAAGTACAGTTTGATGCATGAGGAGCAGAAGTGATTGCCCAAAGGCAACGAGGACCACTCCCTTTCCAGCAGCCCCCGGAACTCCACAGAGGGGCATCAACCCCAGCAGATGGAGGGCTCGTTTATAAAAGAGGAGCCCCACACCAACCCTGCTGGAAGAAAAGCCTTCTGCATGTAGCAAAGGTGTACAAGTCCTCTGCAGAGCTGAGAGCAGGGCCCAAGTCACCTTAAACTCTCATTGAAAAGATGATTGATTCTGTTCTATTTTGCTTCTTCCAGCAAAACATTGCAGGATGTTTTCTCTGTTGTTCGCCTCCAAGTTTGCTGCTTTTGTTTGCCAAGTCCTGTGGTTGTCAAACGAACATGAACTCCCCCTGATGGTGCACACCTATTTCCCTTGTGATACAAATCCTCCTTTCCACCAGCAATACACAGTGCAAACACACATATTTCTACTGATTTTCATATGATACTGAATGAAGCAGCTTAAAGCTTATGCCAAATTAACAATCTTTTCTTGGCAATTTCACACCAGGAATCTATGCCAACTTCTGTTTAACAAGCAATGTTATTAACTGAGAAAATAAGAAGTTTTTTTGTTTCTGCTTTGATTTGCCTACTTGAATCTCCTGGTATAGTGAATTTTCCCAGGTACGTGCATACCTAAAAACTTAACAAAGGAACAGCAGTTCTATTATTTGCATAAGAATTGCTAATGCCCTCCAGTTATAAACAGTTTAGAGTTTGGGGGTTATTTTAAATATATTAAATTCAATATTCAAAACAGAGTTTTAAGGTACAAGTTTCAGAGTCTCCTCTAGACTGTACTATCACACACTCCAAGAGCTGTTTTTTCTGTAAGGATGTCGCCTCTTAGTGCTACTCAGGAGGTAGAGATGAATCAGAAGTGCGGTTTAAGCCAACAGATTATTCCCCTGGCACAGGCAACACAGTGCTGCTAACGTGCCAGCTCTCCTACTGCCACCCACCATCTCAGCATATGGGGTGTGTCAGGAGTAAAAAGGCAGCAGAACAGCTCATTGCCATATTTCTTCCCCCCGTACAGCTCAGTGAAGTCATCGACACTACTGGCAGCCCTCAGAACTGCCTATCAGCCATGCAGAGAATACAAGGTCAGGGCTGAACACAGCAAGGGAATGACATTCTTGCTTCCCCCTGGGCTGACCATCAGTCTCTGATTCTAACGATCCTTGTTAGCTCAAGAGGTTACTTTATACACTATGCAACCAGAAACAAAATTTTAAAAATTCTTTATGCCACTAATGGATGAATGTACAACCAAACCACAAGATCAGACACCTTCTGCTTACCTGTTTCTTTCTTTCACTTTTCTTCCAGTGCTGTTGCAGTTCAATTTTTTTATACATTCGTTCCTTTCATTACTGCTTTTGCTAAAGCAGAATCCTTAAACATTCAGTGTATGTTTGGGGGTTTCCTGAGTTGTACAGATGGGCTGTTTCTTCAAAATTAAATTCTTTGGCTATTAACACTTGCCATTTCTCCCTCTCTGTGTATAACTAAGCTCTCTTCTAGAGTCACTCTCTATACTCTGTACAGTCCAACAAGTTTGAACACGGAGCACGTATTGTGGAGGCTCCGCAGTTGAGCTCAGTGACCAAAAGCTGCTGTGTAATCACTGGTTGGACCTTCAACAGCCCAGATTTCAATTTGTATTTAGGGCAGGGAGGTAGCTCTCAGTATAGGCACTTCTACTGCTTGTTTGTTTGTATTCCACACCTTTTGGGCACAGAAGAGATTCTTCATGGGCTGCTAATATACTCAGTAATGAAAGATTTTGTAAATCTGAAAGACTACCAAACTTCTTTAAGAACACTCCTAAGAGATGAAAAAAGCATAAAATAGGAGCCATATTCTGCTATTGTTTGCAGAACTCTGTGTTATTTTCAGATGAGAAGCAAGGTGGTCTACTTGGGCCATGTAAAAAAGGGACTTCCAAAAGGCTCTGGAAAAAAGGTTTTGTCTCGCCACATTTCTGAAGGCAAGGCAGACATTTGTCTTTCACAGGTCGTGGAAGGCTGAAATGCATTATTAAAGAAGAGATACTAAAGTACCTGGATGATTCTGCAAAAAGGACATGCTATGACATAAAAAGGATAGTGTCTGTTTAATATCATCATTAGGTTTCAGAGCTAACAATTCATTAATTAATTTTAAATGAGATAAGTCTCTTTGTCTCTTACCTTGATGACCTAGGAGTAAATCTGAATCTGAAACATTTCCATACCAAAAGAACAGGCAATAAACCCTGGATACTTTTAAAGGAATCTATGATTTTACAGGAGTTTGCTATATATAAAAATGTTAGTTCCCTAACTGCAGCCTGGAGAGCTGACTTTTGGGAGAAAGAAAGTACTTATACTTTTTCTTTCCTTTAAGGCTTTTACTAAAGAGTCAAATAGTTCTCTTTGTAATACTCTAGAAAGTTAATGGTGGCTATAAGAATAACTTTGTATCAGACAGTAAACTGAAAAGAACTGAATTTCAAGTAGTGACTTTAGAGTGACAAATTTTCTAAGATAACATCAATTTCCTAAATATCCGTTTAACACTTTCCCAAAAATGCTACAACTCCTTAACTGAAGTGAATTTTACTCTGGATACTAACTGCCATGTCATGTTCTTATCCAATTTCATAGACTTTGCCTGATATTAAATATTGCATTGAGATTTTTTTTGATCACTACTTCTCATATCTTCTTATAAATTCTTTCTTTTTTCCTTGTCCTTTGCTTTAGCCAATCACAAAGAGCTGATTTTTAAACAAAGGCTCCACACTTAAGATTCAATTTTTTTCAAAGCAATCCTGAGACAGATGAACTTTGAAACTATCCAGCATTTCTGAAAATCAAATTCTTTCTTCTCCAGGCAATGCTTATATGATGTTACATCAATTTAATTTGCACAGTCTAATCATACTGATTTAGCTACCTATATATCAAACTGAAGTGCAGCCACACCACTCTGCAGTGCCAGCAGAAGGTGCTCCTGCTGTTAATCATTGCACAACACAGGCCTGGGTTTGAAATACCCACTCAGTGCACAGTCCATGGTGCAGCATTTCCACTCCTCAGCCCTGCTATCTGCTCAAGCAGATTGCTCACAGATTGCCTTTCCTGGTGTGGGTAACTGATTTCCTCTGTGGTTTTTCAGGTTCAGCAGTAGCAGGACTTGCAGAAATGCTCCTTTGCAGACAGCAGATAGGACAAGGGACATGACGGGATTCCCACTGGGTCTTCTTTATTCTGCCTTATTACCAGCTCTGGGACTACCTCCCCTTCATCTCATCATCGAAAGAGTGATCAACAGAGTGACTCTTGAAGAGCTGACCATGAAGAGTTACAAAGAAGGAAAGATCTTTCTATGGTTCATGTAAATCCAGGAAACCCACACAAATTTCTGCTTCATACATTTAAAAAAAAAACCTTCTTACCCCTAAGTATCACAGGAAGATATACAGGGAGTAAGACAGAGAAGTAGGAGTGTAAAATAGTTTGAAAAGCAGGAACAAGCCATAAGGCATGAGTCCCTGTGAATCAGAATAATGGAGCTACTTCAGTTCCAGGGAAGGTTACTCACAGCCACCCAAGTTGTCTTTTAAAAGAAACTTTAATATTTCATCTCTTTGCAGAGAAGACAGAATATTCTGGGCCCAAATGCCTACAGACAGCTAAATTCAGTGTTAGAGGAAAAACAAAAAAAAAAACCCAAACCCAAAAAAAACAAAAAAAACCCAAACAGAAGAATAGCTTTGACCCCTTCAAAATATTTTCTGCACTTCTCATATTACAATTGGCATCAAACACAAAATTACTAATCGTTTCATCGCTTTTTTTTCTTTTCATTAAAAATGTCCTTGGCTGCATTGAGTTTAAAATATCACAATGCTGAAACAAACCAAAATTTTCTTAGTAATAGCAGCCTGAATGACAGAGCATTAGCACCTTTATCAAACGGGAAATGAATACAACACAGGATTGCACACAGTTTTTACAGCAGATTTGACTAAAGAATCACATTCATTAAGCCAGTATTGTAGGAGAAGCGTCTCTACAATTTGAAATGTAATTAAAAAGTTGACAAGACATGCATTTGTAGTACCCATCACTGCAACTCACTTTGACTTCTGGATTTTTTTTGTTGATGTTTGGTTTTTGTATGCTCTGGCTTAAAACTACAATGCCAGTAGTCTCTGGATGTTTTTGTATCACATCCACTAGGTTCATAATCTTCTTGTTCTGTCTTTGCACATCACCACAAGCATTTTACAGTAGTTTGATCATAGTCATACAGTCAAGGCTCTTAAGCAGCAGACTTGACAAAACAAGCATAGCCCTGATGTATTTATAACATGCAGCTGTACCACAAAGATACTGCACAGCATATGGGTATTGCCTCTCACTAACACAGTCCTCTCAGAAATACTTTAGGAGGGCTTTAAAGTAACCTTCTAGATCTTGTTTTGAAAAGGGGGAGGGAGAAGAAAATTTCCACATTGTGCTTTCAGTCAGGCAGAGGACATGACTTGTGCAATCCTAATAAATCAGAGCATTCCCGTGTGGCAGAAGCAACAGGGGAATAGTGTAAGAGCAGTGCTGCATGTTGACCTGAGCAAGAGCTTATCGAGAAATGATGTCCTCTTAAACAGACTCCTGTAGAGATCTTCTGCATTTCCTCTGACAAATTGTAAGTGCCCTGACTGTAACATTCCTAACAAAATAGGGCTGATTTAGCAATGCACAAACTGCCCATTATCCTACTGCATAAAAAGGCCATTTAAAGCAAAGCCTTAGGACACTGGCCCGTTGGAAACTGTACGTCTGAAAAATTACCCCCATCTTGTGCCACCAAAGCTGTTAACTACCCTAGGGAATATACCTCATTTACAATACAGACAAATGTTAACTTTAATGAGTTTAAAAACTGCCATTTTTCTTGTTTGACTTTGATAACATTTGAAATCTTAAGCAAATACTTGGCTCTCTTTTCACCTGGAATACCATCCAACTGACATTGCTACAGCATTTGTTTTCAGTTGCCCTTGTCTTTCTCCCATTCAAGTCCTGACACTATGCAAAAGTGAAATTAAAAAGTACATCCACTCCAAAACAATGTTGGAAAGATTAAACTATCTATTTTAACAAACTGTTCCTGTCTGAAAACTTTGCATGCCAAGATTACTACTTGTCATTATCTTCCCAAGAGATGGAGTACCTTTTTTTAAAGTATCTTTAATGAGATCTACAAATCTATGTGCAAGACAGCTACTTTATTGTGTTTATAATGATAAAAAATATTTTAAAAAGGTTACGGCTCTTGGGACTGATAAAAATACAATGGGGTTAAGGTCATTTGGAAATGCTAATAAAAGTTTTCATGAAATATGATGATTCAAGGAGTAATGTTTGGGCATGAAAAATAACTATGAAAGTCTATTTCCTGTGTTGGTAAACATGCAGGTTTTTAAGACCTAGCTGACTCTCCAAATCCTTTATTTGCTCTGTTGCTGGACAGTTCGAGCTGTTGGATTACCCATCTGCAACATAGAAGTTTCCTGAACAGAGAGGAACACTCACCTGCTTTGACCACTGAGTTCATTTTAAACTCTTAATCTGCCTGTCAGTGAGTGGCATCCAAAAAGACATATCCTAACCCACAGAAGAGGAAAATCTGTACAAACCCTGCAAGACAATGCCTTTCTTTTCTTACAGCATAGTTTTCATGACAAGAAATTGTGGGAAATACAGTAAGAACAGGTGACATTCCTTTCATCTTCCATTCCTTTAGCCTGATCTGTTGCTCTGTATCAACAGCCACTACCTGAAAGGAACTGCTTTTTTCCAGGTAGAATTTCTTAGACAACAAGTCAGATTATCTTAATGAAATAAATATCAAATAGTGGATTTTCACATTCAGGCCAAGCACCTGGGAGAAAACCAATGCCCTCTTTATCATATTTCCCCACCTGTGACCAGTTTTAAAAACAAGAATTGAAGAACAATTTTGTATACACAGAAAACAGGCCTTCAAGTATGTCACTGCAATAATCCCAGGCTATCAACACCTACACAACTATTAAATACAGGTGGTTTTGACTGTAGGCAAGGTTTTGCCTCAAAAAGTTAATGATTTTAAAATTAATTTCATGAGTCAGCTAACATTTTATCACAGTAAAAACAATAAAATAAATGGAGAAAGAAAACATGTTTAGAGCATTAGCAACTATCTGTCAACATTGTACACAAAACAGACTCACAGAGTTCACTCTGAAAATGCTGTGTTCAAACACACCAATTTAAAATAAAATGGTGAATGCTGCATTAGTGTGAGACTCACAAAATTGGTACTTCAAAAGAAACTGTCATGCAAGTAATTATAATCTATTGGTTAATTAATTATATATATTACATATAGGGTTTTTCTGAGAAAAATCTTAAATTTAAAAAATGGAGTTTGGTCAAAAGCACAAGAGGTTTGAGTTTTCAAAACTGCAGTTGCTAAGCTGGTTAACATAAACATTCTGAGCTGTTCACATGAACACATCTGAGGCCATAGATCTCAAAGCAAATATTTTAGCCATAAAACAGATCCATTCAGTTAAAGACCACAGAAATTCATGCTGTATAATACACTCAAAATTTGGAATTATCACACAAAAATATTATTGACAAATGGATCAGCTTACAAACAGTTAAATGTACATTTAAAAATATTTTATTTATCAAGAATTCTGAAGTTTAAGTGCCTTTGTATTGGCAAGAAGATTGCATTTACAGCTTTTATTCCATGAAAAATAATACAACCCTAATTAGAAGAGAACAGACCTAACATTAACTAGGCAAACACCATGTATTTATTTCCTTCTAAAGAATCAGCAAAAACTAATCTAGGAAAATGAATATAGATATGAATTAAGGTTAATCAACCACAAACTCAGAAGCAAAGTTTAAGAAGTTTATGGTGTATATGCAGCTTTCATTTTTTGGCACAACTTTTCAGAAATAACAGGACAAAAAAGTAAGCAATATAAATTATTAACACTTTGCATTAATCTCAAATTTATTACTAGTCAGCAGATGGTGATTGTATGCCTTATTCCAGTGACATAGTCATTTAATTGGTCTGCACACTTCTCCATGAACCCAGGTCTGATTCCCAGACTGAGGTGCTCTACCTATCTCCCCACACAGAAACCAGGTAACTACTGAAAGATACATTTCATAGAAAAACTCTGTAGAAATTGCACTGGGGGGAAAGGATTGCCTTTGGTGTGTTAGATTATTTTATTTTCTAGAAAGCAGAAAAGTCAAGGTGAGGATCCTTAGCCACTGTGTGTCAGCTTTGCCTCAAACTACCTTGAGATTTGCCAGAGAAATTGTGATGGTGAAGGACACCCAACTAAAATGGGAAGGGCAGTAGCAGCAAGAGATTGGGAGAGTAAAAGCAAAGCAAACCATAGACTACTATCATGGACAAAATTTCATTGCTACAAAGATCTCTGTAAGGATATCTAGATGCGAGATTTAGTAGATAGAAATAGGTACATACAGTATAAAGATATCATGGAGTTGAGTAAAACCCATTTCAGCTTCCTCTTGGTTTCCTGGTGAGGAGGAAATCCCTAAGCACAAGGCTTTGTTGCCCTTCCCAGGCCATCACAGTATGTACCAGCTCAGATACCTCAATTGTTTGAAAATAAAAGCTAGAGCACTGCACTGGCTAAATTCTATTCCACCAAATCATTACCAAACTCCAATACAAAGATAGTATCTGTGTTTTACACCTTGATTGACACATAAAGCCACATTCTGACAGTCAGGACTGAGGGTGTGGAAGAGCTCATGTCCTACTCTGCTGCCTCTTCAGTGCACCTTTAGGGAGAAGCAGCCCTGAGCAATCCCTGCACAGACTTGAAAGGGAAGTCATGGGCAATCCCACTTTTGCTGGCCTGGTTCTGTCAGCCAACATGGAGCACAGAGAGATGTTGTGAACTATATTTCTGCCTCCCCCACCTCTTGCAGACCATCAGTGCTATTTTCAAATAGCCTTCGGGAATTGTTAAAAAAACCCAGAGCAATTCAGAGCAAACATTGGAAAGGCTACTCACACTTGTTCTTACAAGCCCTGCAGTAGCTGGCTAAACCTTGATCTTTTTAAGTTCATGGATGCAAAGGCTTTGCACTGCATGTCTTAACTTTCTCAAAATGACAAGATGGTACCTGAAGCAGCAGCATAGCAAATTCACACGGCTCCACACCTGTGTTTTGGAACTACATCTGCATTAGACAGTGCTCAGGCGCCATTTAAACCAACATCAGCTCAAAGCCACACCAGTTGCTAACACTCCAGAGATGACACTGGTGCAGGCCACTCTCAGACAGGTGTCACCTGCTCCAAAACCACAGGGCACGAATCAGAGTGACAGAACCACAGAGACGCAGCGAGAGCTCCATGCAAAGCTGCTGTAACAGCCCAAAGGAGTGGAGCCCCTCTGGCTCCCACAGGCACATCACACAGATGTCCAACTTGGATAAACTGCTCAATGCTCCTCTAACTTCTCATTTCCAAATACTCATGTGTGTATTTCTGCTAGTCTTTAATATAGTATGTACACATGTATCCCTGGTTTCCTCAGCCTCTCACAAAACCCACCAGAATGTAACTATCAGAGACACAGACCCTTGGGTTGGTGCTTATGTAGACAGAATAGCATGGCAGGCACTGCAAGCTTAGCTTTTGTTCTGGAACCCATGTCAGAGGTTTCAAACTGCCCCCAGAGCACTACGAGATTATTTTGTGTATTTTGTTTTTCAAACAGAAACATGTATTATTTTGGTAGTAGAAAGGATTTTATGCTCTGTAACAAAACACCAAGACAGAAAATGGAGATTACTGTCTGTTAGCCTGACGATTTATGAAATGCAGAAATAAAAAGTTCGTGAAATAAAGTTTCTCTCATAAGCTTTGAATCATTAATAAATTACCAGGATTTACTGTTTGAAATAGATCCCTGTAAGTGTCTGCTATCTTGTTTCATCCAATACTCAGTAGTAAAAGCTGACTAAAAATGTTACATACTAGTTTTGCTGGGATAAGAGAACAGCTGTTTGATGTTCTGGTTTATAAAAGAGGCCAAGAGAGACTATATTTGTTGTGGAATTAATTGGTCCAAATTAAGCACATACTGTTTTTCCAACTTATGGTAGAAATCTATGTGATTTAATAAATATGATAAATAGCTTGTGAGAATAACAAAGGATGATTCTGGGCCACCCCTGTAGTGCACAGACTGTCAGCAGAGTTTGGGTAACTATAATTTCAGACAAGAAAGAAAGGGGAGAATCTGGCAGAGAGAAAATTTGAAATGTTATCTCAGCTGAAAAGAGATTCAGCTCACAAGCATTCTGTGAAATCCTTTCCTCTAAAACAGCAACCTGAACCAAAGGCAGCATCTTTTCCTCTTGAATTAAAAACCCAAAACAATCAGCTGTCCAATAACAACACATTTTAATTTGTAATATTTAAATTGGTAATGAGGAAGGTGTTTTGTCTGAATTTCCATTTCTTTCAGGGCCTAATTATGAAAGACAGAAAAAAATGTGCTATGCACTCTCTTTCACATCTCATTACATTTATTCAGCTTTATTACTAATTCTTTGTTAATATAATTTTCACCCTGGGAACTACATTTTTTGTCTAGTTACCCTGATACATGAAACCCTTAAAGCAGGAAGTCCTTGATCACCACATCATATTTCTCATGGTATTTTAAAATGACACTCACCATATTGTTAGAAGTAGGTTCTATCAGCAGGCTGCTCTCTGGAGGTGTTCCTTCTCTCTCTCTCTCAGGTGTCTTAAAGAAGTTTTATCTATCATGGTGGCCTAGAGAGGCGGGGAACAGAAAGAATTGAAATGCTCGCATAGGTGTGCAATCCCTCCCTCCCCACCTCGGGTTCTGCTGGGGACACTGTACGTTGGCAGCATGGCACAGCAAATCAAATGACACGACAGCAAACTTTAACCCCCAGTCTCTTCATCCTGCCACTTGTTAGAGGTGAACACTGAGGAGGTGTTACAGTGCCTCATCTACTGTGAGTTTATACAAGTTCAGGAAGCAGGTCCCTGAAGGAGCTGGAGAGGAAAACTGCACCAAATGTGCATGCACTCACAATGAAATAGCAGCCCAGAGGACAGGCACTGTAATCCCACCAATGATGTTCCAAACCCATGATGGCTACCAGCCGACAATACCCACAGACCTCAATCCATTTTTATTGTATTCAGGCTGCAGTGTTATATTTCCTGCCTCCCCTTAGCACCACACATACAGTGTACTTGAAAACAAAAATCTATAATATTGATCCCACAATGTCACCACAATTATTCTTTTGAAACAGCCATTGAAAACAAATTACATCTGCACTGCCTTTTCATCCGATTGCTCTGGGTGAGCAATGCTCACCGTAGCCGCCAGCATTTTCAGTGTTAGCACTGTGTCACTGAAGACAGCACAGGAAAAGAAAAAAAATCTGGATAAAAAAGAAAGCATCAGTAACATACTTAAAGGGGGGCTGGAGAAGGGGAAAGCCATCAAATTAACCAGACCACAAAATGCACCTCTAACCTGATGAAACGTTGAAGTCTCTTCGCTTTCTGTATGCAAACCAGGGTGATACTGGAACTGTACAGTAGCCAGTTTTCCCCCCGATAGCTCATAAGGTTGACTTTTCCCTGCCCAGTAAGCCAAATACAGTTGTAACACTAATTAAATTGACAAAGATTCAAAGAGGGTCTCATTTTCAGGTAGTCTATTTAATTCCTTGTGATGACAAAAAGTATTATTTGAAGCAACATGATTTTAACCTCATGTAACATAATTCTATTGACAAACTGTAAGACTTTCTTGACAAGGGAGAAGTGATTAACACAGAAGTGATGACTGCGGAACAAACCGACTCATTCAGATTAAAACACTCACACGACCAAGCCTGAAGGAGTCTGTCCAGAGAAAGCAGAGGCCTTTTCACACACATGGCAGGAATACCTAGGTAAGGGGGAGAGGAATGGGAGGGAGAAAAGACCACCTTCTTTAATTCCAGTTTCCAATGTTTATTAATTCCTATCCCAGTAATAGGTTTGCTCACAAACATGAATCATCATATCAGCAAAACTGTAGCAGCCCCTGTAAGAACACACAAACCAGCACAATTTCATAGAGCCTATCAAATGCTAACTTTTCATGTGCTCATTAACAGTCTGGTTTGGAAAAATATACACCTCATCAACAATTATTTTTTATTTTTGCCACCATGGTGGTTGGCCAAGGGAAAGTGCTTTTGTTAAGCTGTGACCACACAAGTCACAGTGGTGGGTTCCTGCAGCAGGGAAGCGATAACTTTGGAGTATTAAGAAAACCAATAGCCTTGTTGACATGAACATGGGAGTCTAACCCCTGAAGCCTCCTGATATGAAGCATTGATTTTTCTGTCTGGGTACAGTTCTAAAGCCATTCATTCTCTATGGTCAGGACTCACAGGGCCAGAGGGGGGAAAAAAAAAATCTGTTCTTTCCACTTTTACCTCCAGGCAAAGTTGAGGAATAAATTCTACATTTTGAGGGATGATTTGTTCAAGCCATGTTTAGTAGAAGCTTATTGCATAAAAAAACATTTTGTTTCCTTGACCCTTGCAACCTGTGACCACTTATTCTTTTGTGCACCTTCTTCACAAGATAACAGCAGGGGAAAGTGCCTAGAGAAAGCACCCCTGGTTTCTTGTTATTCTGCAAATAATATCACCCAGCTTACTTATTATTCCTCAAATAATACTGTCATGTTCACTTGTCATTCCTCAAATACCACTGCCAGCTGACTTGTTATTTCTCAAATGCTTCCATGCCTCCTCGTTATTGCACCTCGTGTAATTACTACATCCCTTACTAGTTATTCCTTCTCATATACTACCAGTGGGCTGTGCTTGGTTACTGCTTATGTACTACTGATATGCCTCTTTGCTATTTCTATTACCACTCCTTCAACATATTGTATCTCCTCAAGAAAGGAAATCATTTTATCATTCTGTATATTTTTTCAACCCATACACTGACTTCCCTGTTTCCTCTGCACCCCTGTTGTGTTCATTTAGTAGTTATTGTAAATATACACTGAAAAACTCTGAACCCTCACGTAGAAGTAACAACAGATTCACAGTTTGGAGTGAGAGAGCCCTGTGTTCCATTGTCTTTAAAAATAATAATTAAATAAATAAAAGAAAAAAGAGAAAGGGGGGGGAAAAAAAAGATAATTCAAGTGATGATAGAGAAAACAAGCCCAAGATTCCCCTCCCCACCAGGACGCAGTCCTCAACTACACAATAGGATGTTTCCTGCTCTGGTGACAGAATGCTGAGCCAGTTTTTGCTGTTTGTGTCTTCTTTTCAAAAAAACAAAGCGACAGCATTAGACAGGAGATGCCAGTGTTACAGAAGGCTAATGTTTGGACACTGAACTTGCTCTCCCGTTCAACTGGCAACTATTTAATTATCTTTTTTTTTAATGTAAATAAATATTCAAATGCAATAACACACAATCATCTCTAAGGGAGGCATAAAATATCAATGCCTACAAAACCACTGGCATCTCTACAGAGGTGTACACACAGACATTCCAAAAACATGAAAATAAACACCTCTGGGTATCTATCTTTATAAATCTCTGATAGAGTACACACACTCTACAAGAGCATAGTTTTAACAAATCTGTATCTATACACACACACACAAATTAATCCTAGGCAATATCCTGTGTTACTATTGCAGAAGTATGCTTATATTATGTTACAGTATGAATATGTTTGTATATTTATTATTAAAATACTTACTGTTCTGCCTTTTGAAGTAGATGGACAAATGATTTAGGAGTAGAAATAGACTAGAAACAAAATTAATGCAAATAATGTGTTGATTTTTTTTTAGCTTGATTAGCCAAGCCAATGGAAAATTCTAGAAAACGTATACAATTATTTTAACTGTCATAGACTGGCAATTGTAATTGACATGATTTGTACGAGATGCAGTGTAATAACTGAATATATTAAAAAAAAATCTCATGGCTTGATTACCAGGAGAACATTACTAGTGCCACAATATTATTAACAACACAATTATCATGGCATCCCTAGGACACGCTCTTAGCACTTCAATGCATTAGCGAACCTTTGCTAACGAAGAAAAAATTAAAGTACAGCAAATTTCAAAGCACCAGTTGTACCCAACATCATTAAAAATTTATAAAACTTCCCCTGAACATGACAAGTGTTTGGTTTAAATGAAGATCAGCCATAAGAAGGAGCAGAAATCTTGTTATTCTTTGTCTCTTTCTCTCCCTCTTTTTCTCTTTCTCTCAGACCTCCCCCAACCACCACCACCTCAATCCAGCTGAAATATGTAACCATTACAGAGTGACAGTTTGACACACAATGACCTGTCAGAACATTCATCTCTCAATGTTTTATTTTAGTGAGGAGCCAAACTGCAGAAAAAATAAGCAAGTTGTTTCAAGGCTTGGAATGAGATCAAACATTTCTGGCATCCCCACTTACCAGACCTTTGATTTACAATGGATCTGTCAGAGGCTGATTAGACAGTGTGTGTTTAAAAACCTATAGATGTTCCACAATTGCACAAGCTCTCCCTTTGCCTTCACAGAGAGCATTTCTGCTCTTTGTTTGAATGGAGAGAATAAGGCAGGTTACACCGCAGAACCTTACACCTTGCAAGGGGAAAACACGACATGCAAAATTGCAGGCAGCTGCAATTAAACCTTTTAGGAAGAAGCCTTCCCATTCTCTACTAAAAGAAAGCCGTAGCTCTCCATGCTCTGTAATATTCCTTGTGCCAATTTCTATTACCTTTTCCTTCCAGGCCTAAAGTTATAATAGTCTGCAGAGAAAATATACCCAGGAACTGCTGCAATCTCCGCATATTTTCAATAATGTTCAAACACAACACGCTGCTAAAAATTAGTCAGACAACAAAGTGCAGGTGGCTAAAATATTCCCACACTGTAACAGTTTTTGCTCATAATTGCAACTAGGGGAAAAAAAGGCTAGAAATATATTGTTTCTATTTGTACCTAGACCAGTTGCAGAAAGAGCAGCAGGATTTGTGCCTGGCATTAGGATGTGTAATTTCTTAATACTATATTGTGGCATATGGTTCATTGTAGCAAATTATGAATACATGTGTTTGGAGAGCTTTGGTAGTAAATTTGGGCTTTGTACATCTACAACAATGCCCAAATCTGACAAACGTAATTTATATAATATTAAGTTAATACAGTATTATGAAATTAGCTCACTCTAGTAAAGCTGTAATTTTAAAATGAAAGACAATACAATGAAATGAAAGCAAAATAAACATTAGCATTTTGTGAAAGGTAGAACAAATCTTCCAAAAGTCTGCCTAGTAATTTATTATAATGCCACGTTTATGACTTCCAGTATATTTAAGACATGGCATCCTTTAACAGTATAGTACAACTACATCGGTGTTCAGAATGATCCCAATCTTTCAACCCCTCTCAGGTAATGCTCTCAATTAATTTAAGAGAGACTTTTGAATGAATACTACCTGTGATTAAGTGAGGAGCAAGTTGGAACTCGGATCTGGTCCCCACAATGCCCCTTAGGGGTTCAGCACTGTGTTTGCTCCACGTGGAAAATTCTGATCAATATGATAAGGCTGTAGAAACATAAGCTGTAACTCTGTGTGTTAAACTATTTAAGATATAAAATTTTATTTTACATATCCATCAGAGGGAAAGTGAGAAAAGCATTAGAGTGATGTGAGCCCCTTTATCTTCTATAAAATTGCATGTATTAAAGCATGCAATTTTGTTCTTTTAAGGGAAAGAGGAGAGTAAATTAGAGCAGGAGCCAAAAATGGGAGAAAAAAGGGAGGAAATAAATAAAGAAATAGATAGATAAATAAGGTGCTGAGGTCATCCCACAAGAACTTGAAGCATTTCTGTTACCAACTTTTTGAGGAGAAAAGAGAGCATAAAGAAAAATATGTATTAGTATTTTAAGTCTGCAGAGAATTTGCATTATACTTGCTCTTTAAAAAGATATAACCATGTAAACAATTCTAATACACCTCTAGTAGGGCAGAATAACAGAAATTGGCATCCAAAACCAAAAGCCCTTTTCTTAGTCAAGGCCTCAGTTCTAATATTTAATTTTTGGTGGTTTGTTTTTTTCTTTTCAAAGAGAGATCACAATTTTCAGGATTTCTGAGGTTTCACATGTCCTTAAAAGCAAAACACCCTATCAAAATGGGCATCTGTAGTAGGACATTCCATACATCATATGCCCTAGGCGTCATGAGGCTGGGGCTCCATCAAGTTATAGTAACTAAAAGCTAGAGGTTATGGCCCAGAGGAAAACAACTGTAGAATACAGTGGCTTCACATCCTCGTGAAGTTCATGTCTCAGCCAACAATGATACATCACAGATGAAAATGTATGACCTTTCTTTTGTGCAAGTGAAAGCCATGTTATACGCTACTGAATATTGCTCCCATCCTAGAAATCTGCTATTGGTATTTATCATTCTGCCACCTTATTTCATACTCACTGAAACACAGAGAAAACACTTTTATCTGAGCAATCAGGGAAAGGTTAGAATTGCATTAACGGGTTAAATGTATGAATGAATCATGAAATATGAATTAGCACAAAACACAAGAATGAAATCCTATGCAAAATGCCTCTGTGAAATGCAGATAATATCCTTGTCTGTACCCCAGGTACAACTGCCTTGATCTCCTTTAGTGACTCCAACCCACACACTTTATCACTCCAAATTTCACATGGGGAAATCTAATGCTGCATCGGGTATGTACAATTGCCAAATGTCATATCCATTTTTGCACATCACAAACTGTAAAACTCCAGCACAAAAGTTGGTGCACATTCACGATGCAAAAACCTACATATCTGAACTCTGTGAATAGCCTGAATTTTAGATGCAAACAAGCATGGCTTTGCCACTATCATTAGCAAAGTGAAACATGCCAAATAGTTAAACTCTGGAAGGGCAAATTTCAGAGCTGAGCTCTCTGCTGTCAAGGCCCAGAACCAAACAGTTGCTGCAGTAAAGAGGCAGTGTCTGCCTGTTTTTGAGCCTGGATCTGACACTTTGGCAGTTTTTGGTAAAAGGGGCAAAAAAGAAAGTGTTCCTTAGACTGAAAATGAGGGGGGAAATTAAAGACCAGAATTCGAATCTCACACAGTGCTGTCCAAGCACAAATTCAGACAAAGGAGTAACCTGTTTCTCTCTTTCTGGCCACATCTAGAGCAAGAGTTCTGCCAACTTGGATTTGGTCAGATTACCTGGAGTGGGTTGATTTCCTGAAGCAAGACTGAGATCCAGTACCAGGAAACAAGGTCTTTGTCAGGAGAGCCTGGATCCTTCTTAAGATTTGGTGAGACTACTAAATTTGATGAGAGTGGAAGGCGACTTAGGGCTAAGGCACAAACCCCTTCCCTACAGCAATTTCGTGTGATCACACCACACCTGTGCCTCACCACCCAGTAACTTCTGAATCCACCGGCCCTTTCCACAAAGTCGACAGAAGGGTGAAAAGTTCAAAGGTAATCAAGTTCCTACACATTTTTTGAGCATGGCTTATCCACAGGGAGAAGAGAAATCCTTTTACTGACCTTGGGAACACTTTCAGAATGACCTCATACCTTATCAGATATCAAAGACTCTGTAGCAGTGCAACTGAAAACACTCCAAATATAGAAAAAGCTAGAGGACATACAGCTTCTGGACATCAACATCAAGTAATCATCAGATATAAATCCATGGCAAGCCCCAGACTTCAACAGTTTCAGTGGAACTACGTATTTTGACATGTGTAAAAGCTACTTAAGAGCAACATACCTCAAAGCATAGAGGAAAGGAGATGAGAACAGCCAATATCCCTGATTCAGTTACTGCAGGGTATTTGAGCATCCACAGTTCGTATAGTTAATAAAGGTTGTGAAACTTAATAAAGTTCCCCGCATTACTCAGCTCCACTGGCATGCATCTATATTATATCCCTCAACCAACCACGTTAGGTATTCCAGATGGATTTTCCTTGTATTCAGACTGTCTGCATTCACAATACAAAAGCATTTCTTCTGTGTTAACTTGAAGTATCCTCTTATACATGTATAAATCTATGCATATTTATACCCATGTAAAATCCAACTCTGCTACTTTAGTGACAGACTGTACAAAAATTAGCATTGTCAATTACTAATTATAGCATGCCCACAGTTACCAAAGTGCAGCAAAGTAACAGCTTTGATAATTTCACAGAATTACACCTTTATTCTGTCACATTTGAATGCTTTTACTTTTATCTATTATTATAAATGCAGAAAAGAACAAATGATAACATTTCCTAAGCCAAATTTAAGGACACGCTGTTTGGACCCCTGATTGCTCAAAGAACGTGTTCTCCTCATTCCGTCTTTTTAAAATCAATTAAATATAAACAAATTAACTTCCTATGCATGTTGCTCTGAGTGAATTACTTTTCATTTTTAGAGTGGTTTTCCATCACTACAAACCTTTTCCTTTCCCTTATGCACCAGCAAACATACTGATACAATTTAAAGGTCATGTTCTTTTCAAACTGACAGGGCCCTCCAAAATTTTGACGAGAGTCCCTCCAAGAATCACACCATACAAACGGAAAGGAATTAAGTAAAGCATCACTTGATGTAGGCTCAATCATGTGAACTGATTAGAAAATGTAACCATGGAGAGAGGTGATTCAAAGTGTGACGGACAACCTTTCAAAGAAAGGAGATGTCATGTTGATAATAATAAGCAAGTACCTGACATTGAAGGAGGGGGTGAACACAGAGGGTCAATAAAGATATAATTGCCTTCAGCTACTAAAAAAAAACAACAAACCAAAACAAAACAAAAACACCAACAAAAAAACACCAACCAGCAACAAACCACAACAAAGCACCAACCAGAAAACCAAATCTTTTTTGTAACTTTTCTTTCTTCCAATCCAAAGATAAGCATTTAAAATAATCAGAGCATTTTATCTCTGTAATTCAAGTTAAGTTTTAGCCAAATATACTGAAAAATATATTAAAAACATTTCAGTTGTTTAGATCATTCTTTCACCCAGTAAAAAGGATATCTTAAAGTCCAAAGCCAAATATATGGAGTTTGTCTTAAAGGTTATATTGATACAAATCAATTTGCATTGCAGGTTAGATCATATTTAAGAAAATAGGACTGGTTTTGGATTGTAACATCCACATCATTCAAAGAAATGGATACACGCAAAAAAAGTTAAATGTGCCCATTTGAATGACATCCTCTATCAGGAAGATGATTAGTTGTTCTTTACACATTTTAAACAGAGAAAGTCTAAATATTTTCAGGAAATACCGTACGAGATGGATTAGGACGAAAGGATCTCTCCACAAAATAAAAGCAACAGTTACCATGTGTTATCAACAACAGATGAATCTGCAGCCAAAAGGATGCCCCACCCTCCGCCTCACATGATGGATATGGAGCTCAGCTAAATTGAAAAAAAGGGGTAAAAAGTAATTGAAAAGTATCATGTTCCTGTCCTCTTTTTGACAATAAGCAAGATTTAACATATTTTAATTATTTATTTCTTTCATAGTTCTCTTAGCTGCTGCTCTTTCTTTTTCCATCAGTTGCTACGATTTATGGCCCTCCAAACAGTTCCAGCATGCAATGAACTATTATGGTAACAATTCGAAAACATTACATCCAAGATCATTTTAATGATAAGACCTGTCTTCTCTTGTCGATATTAAAATGTATATAATGTATGTGAATAAATGGAATCTTAACTGATTTAGATACTATATCCTTATTGATGTCAAAGAGGTCAGTGAACACATCTAATGTTTTAGCCAACCATGGATTGCAGATTACAGTTACATAAAAAGTAGATGTGGAGCCTTTCTCCAGTAGCACAAATCCAGCCCAAATTTGCACCAGGTTGGGTATCTTAAATAGTTCAGGCAAAATAAATCAGAGGTACTGCTGAAGTTCTTACTGGACAAATGCCCATTTCATCAAGAAAGTAATAAACCATGGCACCCATGACAAACTCTGACGCTATTTGCTTGACACAGTGCCTGTTCAAGGCTTGTCCATGTGTTGCAGATTGAAAGCTCCAGGACACAACCAAGGTGACACCCCAGTCATACAATCTACTGCCTGTCTTGGAAAGAAACAAGGTTTTACTGCAATCTAGGTCTTTTGCAATTGCTCCCTGGACTGCTGGCTAATGAGGTCAGACAGTACTGTCCATTCTAGACATATTCTTTTTAGGGTATCATCTCTCCAAGAGACATTCCATGAGGACATACCCTTAAATATGCCATCAAAGCAAATTATAATGATAGAATTTATTAACATTTTTATGAGGCAAAAAGCTTACTTCTAAGAAAACATGAAATAAAAATGAGATTAATAGCAAATCCATTTCTGAAACTATGTCGTAGATGTTGTCTATCCTATTAGAAAGCTTTTGTTACATGCAAGGACAAAAGCTCAGCTCAAGACTTGCAGACACCCCTCACTAGAGATCTCAACCAAACCTCCTTTTCCCAGCAACAGCCTCCCCACACAAATGAAGTGAGTGTCCATGTCTCTGCAGTCACATCTGTATGAGGGGACTGACTTGCCTTCTCTTTCTTTTCCTACCTCTTAACACAGCCTTTCTAAAATGGAAAGCTGAAACTGAGGTAATTTGAATCATTAAATGGACACCACAATACAGTGATGTAAATCAACATTTTCCTTGAGGAGTCAACAACATTCCTCCCATCAAGTCCTCCAGTTGCATGATCGGTGGAGCTACAAAGACACCGAGTTGTCTTTAACACAGTGCACACTCTGAAAACAAGTGTCCAGTTGGTTACTGGCCAACCATTGGCCAACTCCATGCTTGAATGAAACCATTATAGCCACAGCCTGTGGCATCCACCTCTTCACTAGGGAGGTTAGGGGTGAAGTTAGAAAGAAAAAAGATAAAAAGGAGCAAGTGAGAGGAGAAATTACATGGGATTTATAATACACACACATATGAAAAAGCAGAAAGAAACTACATTCATTAATATTTGCCAGTAGTGTCAGAGAGGTATAAACTAATTGCTCAACCTCCCTTCAGGCACATTGTTGCAATAGTCACAGGCTGTGTCTATACTAACATTTCAGTCCAGAACAGTGGCACAGTTTTGATTGTATTTATTCCCCCTTATTGTAGCTGGCTTGGTTAATAAAACTGTTTTGATGACCTGAATTCAGATTCCTTTTGTAGGGAAAAAAAAA
Organism: Pithys albifrons albifrons; assembly: GCF_047495875.1. Taxonomy (NCBI): domain Eukaryota; kingdom Metazoa; phylum Chordata; class Aves; order Passeriformes; family Thamnophilidae; genus Pithys; species Pithys albifrons. Next base: position 6,086,924 of record NC_092469.1, on the reverse strand, counting down.
CACAACAACAAAACAAACCCAAAGAAACATCACCCACCCCTCAAAAAAACCCAAAACCAGAAGCTCTGCCACAGATATGTACCAGGTGTGCTCCATCATTCAAAGGAAGTAAAAGGTGCAAACCAACCACTGTTTTTTCATGCATGTTTTTTTCAGGCATGATGGGGACATTTGGTTCCAGTGACCATACTCATCATAGTCTAAGATAAAAAATCCCAAAGCATAGTTACTGTAGATATCAGCCCTCACCACAAACCAGGGTAATTGACCTGTTTATAAGGAGCCTAATTCCTTGCCAGTGGAGAGAGTGCCTTAAAAACATTCAGGTGAAATGGAGATTTCAACCTCTGTCAGAGGAAGGTGACATACTTTTGGACATTCTTGCTTGAGCACATGCTCTATGACAATGCCATTTGAAACATGAGAACCTATTTTCAAATTACCTGTTTAATCTTCTTCCTTACAGAAGATTAAATTCTGATGCAAATGGAAGGGGCTGGAGCTATCCCATCACTGCCTGATGTTCCCTGTTAAGAGAGAATGGGAAGGGCATAATGCAAAAAAGAGACCAAGCATTTTAGGAAAAGACATAAAAGCAAAACCCAAGGGTTGCAAAATCCACATGAACTAAACCCCTGACTCAAATTAGTATAATTGAAAACCATTAAGCTCAGCTCTGTTCAAGTAAAAATTAACTTTATAGAGACTATCATTATAAACTATTGCTTCATCAAGAAGATACATCATGGTTATATTTTATAATTTTTATCCTCTCTTCCATGTAGCTGCTAGAAGACAGTTATACTGAGAACTGGATCTTTCCAAAGTTGTTAACAAGACACATTCCTTTTGGTTCATGGCTAGTATTATGAGAGTTTCTGTCTTATGTCACTACTTCTGACATATGCTGGAGAGAGAACATCTTGGCTCAAAAACTATTGGACCATCATTTTATGAGAAGAGACTTTCTAGACCACAGAAGCAGTTAGATTTACTCCTGACAACACAGAGGTAATGATTACCTACCCTTACACAGCCCAGAAACTTACATATTGTAAACTCAATTAGCAATTCTTTTATCTTCACCCAACACAGATATATTGAAAATTGCAGATTGAGAGCTTTTCTCATATAGCTCTGACCACAAGGATAAATACTGCCTTGCTTCAGCAGTGTAATTTTTAGCCCACTCATTTTTCATCCAGTTCAAGTTGTTTGATTCTAAGAGTCCATATTCCAGGCAGACAGAGCCCTCATTTATGAACACAACACAGACAAACGTGCATTTGCTGGAGATGAAAGGCATGAGAGTTGCCCATAATTTTGCCACAAATAAACTCTTCCTTTGGTTTATGCTACATCATGCCCTTCCATGTGAATAGTTTTGATAAAGACCTGTTACTCCCTTTTCTTTCACTATACACAGTGTGGATACATTAGATAAACACTTTTATACGTACCCGTCAAGGAGAAATATCCCACACAATGAAGCAGACCTTGTGAAATAACATTTCACTTATCTGTTATGTCTTTCTGAACCTTTGCTGAGAACTATAAGACTCTAATCCCAGCATACAGCTGCACAAAGTTTTTCTCCAAGAAATTTCTGTTCTCAAAGACGAGCAAACAAACATGGAAAAACACATGAGGGAGGTTTCAACAGTAACATGTACATTATTTTATTTTTTACTTTCTTTTTTGTTACACTTAAAAGAGTTATTAAAATAATAGGCAATTTACAAGCATACACAGAATTTGAAGAGGTCTTCAAAATACTTTGGAGAAATAGATCATACACTCTAAGCCAAAAGTATACATCATCTCTATCTATTAGGGTTTTTAACATTTTTACTGGGTCTCAGTGATTTACTGGTATAAAATAAAACACAGAGGATACTCTAGTTACAACAACATAGCCAACATGAGAATACAGAAAGCAGTAAAGTTTGAAACTCCAGCGAATGCAGGAGATTTGAGTTAACACAATACAACAGTGAACTTATTTTTTCAAGTTTACCCATATGCTTGCAATAAACATGGAAATCAAGTAAATTAAAAACCTGTTGGATTTACACACTTCTGTCCACACTTGTCAATCATTTTTCAACAGAAAATATCTCAACACAGTGGTTATAACCTCTGCTAACAGCAAAGAAAAGCCTGTCGTGGTGAAATAAAGTTGACATTTAATTTACTCTTGCAAATTTAAGTTGTTCATTCATTGCTCTTGTATGCTGACAGATAAGATTCCTTTAATGTTCTTGAGCAAAACAATAAATACAGTGTAGTTAAATTTTAGCTGTGAAAACATTATGCTTTGTCTTGACAGCACCACAGTTAGGCATAAAGTTATAATGTTCAAATAGTCTCTTCTGAGACTCTGTGTGTCATAAAACATGTAGTCTTTCAAAGCATATATGTATCTGTCATTTGATTTTTCCTGAAATCAGAAATAGATGGATGTACATCCCAATTCTTCACACCCACAGATCTGAATTTCTCTCTCCTTTCACCCCAACTCCATATTATAAATAGATACAGGTTTTTCTGATAAAACAATGTTATTACTTTAGCCTAGGTGAAAAAATAGTACTAATCACAGAGGGTGTAATTAAGGAAAGTTTGCAGTCTAGCCATACAGGAGCCCATCTGGCAATCAGTCCCCCCCCCCCCCCCCCCCCCAAGACTGGCACTGCTGGCACTGGAACCCCTTCCCAGCATCTCCAGTGACTCAACAGGTCCTGGTCCCACCTGGCTCCCCACACACCCCACCCACAGTCAGCCCAGATTTGCTCACCAGGTTTCCCTCAGCAAAGCCTCATTCCATAAAGCCATTTATTCACAGCGCAATAACACACACAGCCCAAGATGGTGCCTCTGAGTAGGGACCCTGGACAAAAGAACTCTGGGCTTTTATACCCCCACAGTGTAAAGCTCGATAGCCTGGGATCTTCCTGCCCAACTGTTTGCTTGTGCCATGTCCCTGGGTATCCCTTACCTGGCCATGCCATCCCCAGGCCCTTTGACATGCAAAGGGTCAGCAGGTCACAGGTTCTTGTGTGGGGCTACCACCCAGAGCTCAGCCTGCAGCTCCCACCTGCACTGAGCAGATCCCTCAACAGCTGATGGCTTGTTTTGGTTTTTATAATAAAAGCATCAGTCCAGTGAACTGGTTTCAAGAAACCTAAATTCAGTGTTCATGGTGCAACTACCTCCTTTGGCCTTACTAACACAGATATTTCACCTAGTGATCTAGGAGTTGTTTCTCTGATAATGAAGAATCTGATGCATCCATCACACTTCATGTACATGAAGCAGATCAAGTTCAATTCCAAAGCCTCATACAAATACACATCTATTTTTTGGTGTATAAAAGAGACAAAATATCCATTGTTTCTTGTTTAGCCCAAGAGATTAAGACCTTCACATTCCCTAATTGATGCAGTTAATATCTACCTTTTTCAACATTCTTGAACACTATTTCTCTAATATATCCTCATTTGGCAGATTTGCTTTGAAACAAAATTACATATTAAAAAAAAGGACTTGTATGATGGAAATACATTCAGCAATGTGGAAACTACAAAAAACCTCCAGCTGGCTCGGCCAATATAATATTAAATGTAGACCTTCCATCAAATGTTCTCAAATTCATTACTATGGTCTCTTTTCAGCTTGGTACTTCCCTCTTATTTTAATTGTTAATGGATTATCAAAATTACCAGAAATGTCATACAGTGTAGAATGTCTCCTTTTTTAACCACAGAAAATGAAACACACAGGTTTCATACAGACACAACACTGTACTGAATGGTCTGCAACAAGTAGTTACTCCCAGCAACTACTGCACAAGTGCATTATTAGGACAGACACCTCAGTACATTCATGATGACCCTTTTACTGTGGGCTCATGTTCTAAAAGTCATTATAGCATCCGTTATTCAAACCAACAGCAACAAGGGGTACTGTCAATCATCACTGTACACCAAGGTGCTCAAACCACCAACATTCAAAGATGAAATAACCCATGTGCAATAGGTCACAGAACACAAGCAGTTGCTGTAGAATTCTTAGTTTAGATATTGTACACTGCCTTTTTCCTCTACAATCAGCAGTCAAAAAAGGTGCCATTGCAAGAAGAAAGTGTTCCTAAACAACAAACAGTGCCTCTCTATTTTCAACACTATTGCTGGAGAGAGCTCCAAGCTCAGCGAGGGCAGAATTGCGCTTGGACAAAGTCACAAGCAGCAAGCGCTACAGGAGGAACATGTGGTATGTTGAAGGAACTTGTTCCATCTGAACTTAAGGGGAAAACAGACTAAGTATCCCAACCTTTCACAGGGGGAAAGAAAAAACCCAAGACCATACTTTTTATGGCTCAGATGTTTTGTGTTACTAAGAGACCCTTGGGTTGCAGAATCCACAGCAGTCCTCAGGCAGGCACAGCAGTTTCTACACAATTCCACAGATAAGCACATGGATCACGCATGTAAAAAGGAAACTTGGCTGATGCTGTTTGATAACAAGAACTGTTGAACCAGTCTTTTAGAGTGATGAACAACCACAAACAAGCTGAGCAGGACTAGGTATTCCACCAGCATTCCTTGCCCTTGAGCTCTTCCTACAAACCCCATATCCCACACCCAGCACCAGCTAATGAAAGCAATCAGATGGCCCGAAGCAAAACACTGCCTTCAGAAAGCAGGTTTGTGTCTGAAGTCTGAACCAAACTCTTAATGATCCAGACAGTCTGCAAGAATAAGAGCAAGAGCTGGAAAACACATGAACTTTTTATGTATAGAAGTCAATGGGTTGGTTACCTAAAAGAGAAAGGAGCCAACTGAGTTATCCTCAGTGCTGCTATAATTCACTTCCAACATCCAAAGGACACTACAAGGCAATTTCCTCCCTCTGTTTAACCAAGACTCCCCTAAAAGATAATATTATTGCTAGTTCAAGATTCCTTAAACATATTTTGTTGCCACTAAAATGTTAAACATTAAGAGTTACTGCAAAGAATTGGTATGTTTTAAATTAATGCCAAAGGAACTTGGAGCCTGAACAGTAATTACTTATACTTTAGTATAAATCAAAAGAAATAGTAAAAAAGTATTTTTGAACAATAGAAGAAACCCTCTCTATTTCATCATAAACACTCAGCTTCTTAGTGAGAGGCAGTATTCCCACTCTGCTAGAGGAATATTAGGACATAAAGGAGTTTTTACAAAGTTCTGTTAGGATTCAACAACAGGGGAAAAAAACAAACAAACAAGAAAAAAAACCAAAACCAAACAAACAAAACCCACAAAACCCCCCAATAGGAACCTCCCTGCTTGACATTTAAAGATGAGACCAAGGGGAAAGAACTAAGAAAAAATGGCAGTTCTGTATCTCTACTCACATTACATATTTTTTCCTAATAATTAATGCCATGCAAAAAGACAAAGTTTAAACTGAAAATATAATCCAAGACACAAACTCTGTTCGACAGCATTTCAATTTTAATGATCAGCATTTCCACCACAGAACACAAGGATTCAAAATACAAACTTGCTCATTTTGCAAAACCCAACATAAATCATATATGTTAACTCTTAATAGAAGAGCAGAGAAGCAGTTACGCAATTCAGATGTATTGTTTGGGAAATATCTTTTTCTTCTTTTAGCTGCTAAATCTTAACCTGAAAATGCACCAATTTCAATTAAAGTAGCATATAAAGGATATAAAACATAGGCTAATGCCTGAATTTGAAATGCAATGTGTGCCTTGAGGCACTGGATCATAATTCAGTCTTGCTTTCCTTCTGTCTAAATGTGTATTTACCAACAATGAAGGCAGACTCTGCTTTGTCACACAGGTGGAACCCTCCTCTCTCCTCCCTCTCTTTGATTTGATCTTTTCTACTTCAAAGTTGGCGTGTTGCAAAACTTTTTTGCAAAGTTTATGCAGATTAACTTCATTCCAGTGACCTTATCACTACAACAGCTCTGAGCTCCTTGAGACATTGATCATGTCTACATCCATGTTTGTACAATACCCACTGTAACAGGGCATTGTCTAAGTCTGGGGACTCTGGGCAATATTGTAACATAAATATTAAATAATAATAAAGTTCTGTCAAGTCAGTGATCTGTGAACTACAGCAGATTCATGTGATTGTGTATTATGGCTCAAAGGCAACCCTTAGCAGCCATCATATAAAATCTCTGTGGCCTAAAAAGAACTTAAACAATGATCTACACAAAAGTCATAAAAATAATAGGAATTACATGTATTTAAAATGAGTACATACATCACAATTTACATTTGTGCTATAGTTTAAAAACTTCAAGGGCTCATTTTTTTCTTTTATCTTCCAAAAAAATTCTATATCAAACTCTAAAAATGTTCAGAGATAGATAAACATATTAATAAAATGCCAATCAATCAAGAGGCATTGAAACATTGAAATAGATTTTGATAAAATTTGGAAATACACTTTTCATTAACAGAAAAATATAATTAGAAATTAGTTAAATGTAGTAAGAGTTCCACATGAAGGTTCTGAAAATAGGGCTGGAATTGATTTTCCATTTCATCCATTCCTAGGCAATAATTTCACCCTTTTCACCCAGGCCATTAGAGCTGGACAGCGTGTTGGCACTAATATTCATTTCTGGGGAAAATGCAAGTTGAGCTGACTTACTTAGGAAATTGTGCTTGCACAGAGTGTTACAAAACATAAGGAGAAGAAAAAAGAAAATTGCAGAGCTGAATTTAGAAAAACACTTGTTTGGGTATCTCAGTAATGAACTGAGCAGAAAAAAAACCCCAAAAAACAGAAGCACAGTGCAAAATACCAAAATATAAACCGAAAGCTCAACACAGATCTGTCTTTCATTTGGCTACAGTCAGGAGTCTTGCATATTTAAATGGAAACAAGACCTACTACAAAGCAAGTGAAAACACATTCACTAAAACAGCCAAATGTGCCATTACCCCTTTATAAGACTAAGCCAATTATGGTTAAACGTGCTGCGTTTTTATTTTCATGCAACTTGAGTTAAATATAGACAATTTAAATAGCTTTGGAACAGGAGGATTCATCCTTACAGAAAACTAAGAGAAGTCTATCCCACTTTTTCCCTGATACAAATTCTAGGAGTAGGTATTATGCAGACAACAATACTCCTTATATCCAGAAAGATTCCTATATATATATAAAAAAAATTAAAAACATCACTTTTAAAAGACTACATAGCTGCAAAAGTGATATATATAACCTACTTATAGGTATATCTAGTTATCAATAAAAAAGACTTGACCTGTTTCCAACAGATACCCAGCAGAGATACAGGAGAAATCCATGAAATTAGACAGTTAAAAACTCTCTTGTAACTAATGAGAAGAATAAATTAAGTTCTAATTAGCTGAAATTCTGTGTAACTCACCTGAGAGTAAAAGCAGGCTAAAGGCAAACTTAAAAATAAGACCCTGGTAACCTGGATTTTGGAATAGGAATAAGCTAAAGACCATATCTTTAAAAGAGGGAGAGAAAAAAAAAGCTCTAAGTGTTTTAGATATTTTATCTGGTGAGGAAGAGAAACAACGGCCTCTCTAAAACATGCTCTGAAGAATGCTCTGAAAAACCAGTAGATGCTAAAAAGTCTTATTTCAGAAGAAACAGCTTCTCTATTTCATATGTTTCGTTCTATCATCATTACGTATTCTTTTATTTTTTCCTTACTGTTGAAAATAAAAAGTTACTTCTGCTGACATTAAAAGCTTGATTTTACCAACTATTTAATGCACTCTAAGGATACTGTTAAAAGACAGTGGCATGTTGATGTGAGCTGTACAAAGGTCAGTGATTTGGAGGCTCTTTCAGACAATTTGCCAGGATTTTGGCATTTTGTAAGCACGCATAGGACAGCTCTCCAGCAAGCTGACCTTGACAGTGAATTGGATAAATAAACCTTCAATTTACCCCCTCCAGCTTGATGCTAGCCCAGCTGATCCCTCTGGAGCCTTCACCTGTCCATATCGTTCAGCTGCCTGCAACTTTCAACTGACGAACATCCACAGCTTTACAGGTTCTGTGACAAACACCATCTAACAGATAAGGCTTCTGAAAAGTCAAAGTCAATAGTGTTTCCATTGAAAATTTAATGCTGCTTCCATCTTTCCCCATCATTCTTCCTACTGTTGCATGTATCCCAGGAGGCACTTCAAGCAAAAGCACTACTCCATAACAGGTAATGACGTGGCATTTAATGATACTGTCCAAAGTGATCCAAGCCCATGGAAAGTAATGTGCACTCATGTACCAGATAAGCACAGCTGAATGTACTAGAACAGCAGTATCTTTCACTGCACTGTCACTAGATACAATGTGACATATGCTCTGCCATTGTACCTGGCTTTTCCTTTTACTTCACCATCAGAGGAAAAGAGCATTTTCAGATACAGAGCACCAAAGTGTTATGGGAATTCAGTAAAAGGTAGGATGGCAACATATCCGTAATTAAGTATTCACAGCCTCTTTAATACTTCAGTGCTCTTGGATTCGCTACTAAAATCTGTGAATTATACCTCATTGAAGAATGTCCTTAATCGACTCTGACATGTTTTATTGGAGGCAGAAAAAATGTTTCAGTATGATAGATAAGGTTAAAAATGTTACTACTCTGATCATTTACTCTAGTGCCTTGCAAAAAACTCCAAAGCCAAAAACCATTTACATCATTCATCTGATGCAATGGAGAAAAGAAAGCATTATCTGACAGCCCATTTTAGCTGATGGGACAAAGTGCACCTTTTCAATTTTCTGACAAAGTTATGTTGTTTATGTAGATAAGAAGAAGAAAACAAAAAAACAACTGTAACATTTCTACTGCATACCATAAGGATCTGAAATTCGAGTTAAACAGCAAAGTACCTTGAGACCACGCAGAGCATAACATGACAAACAAAAATCATTTTTATGGTTTCAAACCAAATAATACATTACATGTTTTCTACTCTAATAGCAGAACAGAGTTCTGAGGCAGCCCCAGAACGTTGCAGCAAAGCTCAGCGTGGCATCGCTGTGCATGTGCAAGAGCCCTTCTCTCACTGCAGCAATACCTGCAAGGTAGTTCAATAAAACTTCAGAAATACTTTTAAGTAAACATTTCAACTGAGCTTTTCTTGTATTAACTTTGATACTCTCAAGATATCAATGGCTTCTGCTTACACTACTTACTGCAAAAGGGATGAATAGGAATCTCATACATATTCAATTTCTATTATTAGTTTTATTAGAGTGATCCATGACTGCACAGGGAAGTCAGCAAAGAAAAGAAATTCTTTAAACTCACTACCAGACACTTCCCCATGGAACAACATAACACTGGCAGGAAAAGATAGTTACAAAATTATATTCCTCAGGACAGGGGGTATTAAGTTCTCAAATGAAAACCCTATGCATTTAAAACTTAGATGGCTGGATCATACAAGAGGAATTGTATGTTTTGCTTTTTCGCCACCAAAAAAATTCATCTTCTTTCTTGATCATGCCAATAAAGCAAACTAACTAGAAGCATTTTTATTTACTACATAATTGACAAGATTATCATTTCAACACAAATTAGGAAGAAACAATGTTTACTGCAAAAGTAAAGTATTCCCATTTCAGTTCATTTTACTACTCATACACATAAAGGTAAGCACACATTTACAGAACTGGCTCAATTACCTGAGGCTTTGTGGGACGCACCTAAATTACTAAGATGTCTGTGAGCTGCATCACAACCCATTAGAAACAGAAATGAAAACTTTCAAATAATTGGCTAAGACCCTAATTCTACAGTACAGACAAGACTTTAAATTAGGACCAGATGTTGGATTTTTTTCTTTAAACAACAGTTCTAAGGACAGAGAAAGATCCATCTTCCAAGCCTACTTCTGCCTGCAGACAATATGACCCATCTTAATGAGGCTGCTGAATGCTTTATGAGCAATTTCATCCACTAGTTACTATATTCTGGCACCAAAATTGAAATATTCGTTTTAAATCTTGCCATTAGGACAGTATTGCTTTCTGCCAAATTTCCAATGCCAATTCTTATATTCAACTGTGATTGAGTGTCCCTCCAGAACCAAATAGATAACAGCAAGGTCTGCCTACGCATCCTGTAATATAACCAGCTCATTAAACTCTCTGTTCCCATAGACACTCTTTGGAAAGGAGACACTGGGAAAACAGCTTTCCATATCCCAATTCCATCCATGCTACCTGCTGCTGCTATCAACTACCTATATTTCTGCTTATGTGTTTAATCACAATCATAAAAATCCTACTGAATAGAATGGTCCCTCATCCAAGAAGCAGAGAGAGGAATAAGAGACAAGATGAATGGAGAATTCAGGGTTTATTTCAAAAATCTGAGCAAAAAATACGGCCATGTACTCAGAAAAACATTATAAATCATGGTAAGAGAAATATGTTTGCATGTCACACTAGGGACTGTCTAACAAACTTGAACCTCTGTTATACTCTAATACCATAATACAGAGCTGTGATCTGGGAAAAACATGAAAAAGGGCCATTTTTTGAAAACTGCTATTTTAAAGGCACACATGAATTTGAGAAATAATAATAATTAAGAAAGCTTTCCTACTTCAGCTTTCTTATTTTAATAATGTGGATGCTTCAGAAGACTGGTTGTCAACTGTGAGAATGAGATCTGCTGTGCAGACATTTTCAGTGCTGAGGCTGCGGCCATGGGAGACACCACGGACTCCAACCAGCCATGTCTTCTCCAAATTAACTCCTTCTAGAAGGACTGGCAGAGTTATAAGTAAGGCGAATGTTAATACAAAACTTCAAAATTTTACTCTATAGTAAAAAGAAACAAGTTAAAGAACAAGGAGTCTCAGAGTCAGAATTCACAATCTGAAGCTACCTACACCAAATCTTATTCAAACACAGCATAAGATTACAATTAAATTCTTAATGAATGAATCTTTATATATCAAATTTTTCACCACAGAAATTAACACATCATCTCTGTCCATGTGTCACAGTCATACATGCAGACGTTCATACTTCTGTGCCTCAGATTTTTCAATCCTTTCTTTGTCTTTGAAATTATTTATTATATTTTTTGTGCCGCATAATAATTTCTTTTCTTTTATAAATTGTAGGGTCCAGAAGGAGGAAAGGAGGATGAAAGGGAAGAGAAAAAAAAATCCCCATACTTTCCTTGTTATTAATTTTTGGGCTGCTTTTTTATTTATTTCAGAATAAGATGTTTTATTTCCCGGGCAGTACGCACGCCTCGCTGTATGAAGTGCGAGGTGCAATTGCTGCCCTAGCTCTGTGTGTGGCTGTGGCCTTAGAAGTCAAGGATAAAAGAAACAAAACATTTTTTTTTTAATTCTGAAGTGAAAAATCCATTTGATTTCTTTTTGTTTATTGCTGCATTACTTAGGTAATTGCTTGAGTTGAGTCAGACTGACGGCAGGGCTCTGGACCCTCTGACTCCAATCCTTTTCCTTTATTTATTAGTCTCACTTATTAAAAGAATGTCTTGGCTTATATGATGGGTACTATTCAAGCAGAAGTTAAATCACTTATATTTGCAATCTAAGTCACTGACTCACAAAAAAACCCCCCATGATAAGTATTCAGAAAAATGCTCCAAACCACAAGAAAATTGTAAGCTCAGCCCTGGAAAATCAGATCGTCCACAAAAGTCTGTGAAGATTTGCAAAACCAAACAAAGGAGTAGTAACTGGCACGCAAGAGTCAGCCCACCCAAAAAACACAGCACCCACATGTAGAAACCTGACCATGCTCTTGCAGCTCCCATGCAACAGGACTTCATTTATTCAGTGAAACACAAGCAGAATTCAACACATCCTTTGTCTCTCAGAACAATCCAAAGAGCTGCTATTTCAAACAGCACTGTCTTCTCAGTAATTTTAAAAATTCTTATTAGATATCAAGTTCCTGAGATCTCCTATCATGTGGTGATTCCATGTGAAAGCAGAGAGGTGTTTAGCTATCTATTAGCTCCATGTCCTCTTCCAAACCTCCCAGGCTAGCTAACACTGGAATTTTTCATGAAAATATTAGATTACAAGATAAGTAACAAAAGGAAAGGACTTCAGCCATTTTTTAAATTTTCATTGATGTTTTAACCTGATGGCCCAGGATAAAACTGCACACACAGACTACTTAAGAAATTCATGTGTTTAAACCTTTCAACCTGCCATACAATCTTCCATCCTTTTCAACATTAATATTCAACTCATTTGTTTTAATAAGCTATTCGTATCCCTCAATATTATCAAAACCAGAAAGGAGTTGTGTTTAGAAGCATGTGCTGAAAGACAAGACTTCTGGTTCATGTTCCTGGTTCTATGTGTCCTTTCTGGTTTTGCCTGATTTCCAGGATAACTTCCTCACTCAGGCTTTTCCCACTTTCAGGGTTAGTTTCTCTTTCAGTCCTGTCCTGCAGCTGAATTACTCGTGCCCTTGGCACAAAGTGAGGTGCATTCCTGCAAGCCATTAGGGATATTCTTAGTGTTGTTTCTTTTCCAGCCTATTAGTTTTTGTGCTAGTGCTGCTCTGGCTGCCTTCAGCAATGCACTGTTTTGGTGTGTAACTTCTGTATTTGCTTGAGGCCACAACAGTATCCGTGTTCTACGTCGTTTCCATTTTGTCTCAGGCAGTCTTTGCAACCACTTGAAGCAAGTGTGGTCTTTTGCCACTGACAATTGAGAATATTAGTCCATACCATGTGAGAACATGATCCACCTTGATGTTTTAAGCCAGTAAAGTAAATGTTTATTACAGAAGTGTGTAAGGAAATGGGAGCCTGAGTGAACTAAGCTCCAATATTAAATAGTGGTGTAGTTAATCAAGGTAAGACCTTCTCTTTTAATTCAGGGTTTACTCACCAGGGTGCCGGGAGACCATCCTAGAAGTTGTTCTACAACTCTTCTGCTTCATTATTCAGTGTTCAGTATTATCACAGCCTTGATTTCACTTCCATTCTTCCTTAATGACCACCAAACATCTCTCATAAAGCAAATCTCTCAATTTACACTTCCAAACTTCACATCACTGATGTTCCTATCTTTCAAAAATTAAATTCTCCCGAAATGCTCAATGCCACTTTCACTGAGTGGCATAACATTTTCTACCTCTCTTCCAGCCCTCAAGCCATATCACTTAACTCTTCATATGTTGCCTGTTCTCTTTTGTCTCATCTTGCTGTTATTTCACATTTGATTGCCTTCTCTGTAATTTCTCATATACTATATATCCTGCTGTATTTCATTTGACTTCCTCTACACTTTGGGATAATCAGAAAGGAGCATCAGCTCTTCACTGTCCACTAAGCCTGTCTTGTACCCTGAAATTACACTTACATTGTCCATAATCCTTGCACATGCCTCCAGCCCTCATGAGTGACACAGAGTGCACTGTCACCTGCCAACCCGAAGTCAATGGTATAAAACATATGAAAAAACTGTTTCAATTATGAAACTAAAAGACTCCTCTTTCTCAAAATACTTCATCATGCTGCTTGCTGTCCTTACAAGAATATTGAAAATTTCTGAGAGCACTGCCTTCAAACTCTAATTACCATCACTGCATCCCACAATAAAGTAAAAGCAGAAGTGGTAGTGCTTTTGGTTTATACCTTTAATGTAAAAACCATGCACTGGTCAATAAAAATGCTGCAACCAAATTTCTAGACTTGGCAGCATAAAGTACAGAAGGACAGATAGTAGGTAAGCTTTGGCTGGGCATGTTCTTTGTAATTAGATTTAAGACAGCTTGATTCTTAAGGGCATGGAGTATTACCACAACACGTGCAAAATTTACGTGGACAACAAACCTATTAAAATATTGAGGTGCTACTGCAATAGAAACTAAATGATTCCTTACCGGATAGTGACCATTTCCATTGGAAATGTGCATATAGAGCATTGACTCCTCCTGTAGAATGTCCACTCCAGAAAAGATAGCTTTGAAGAGGGACTTCACAGCTTTTCCTGCAAAAGAAAGCAGGGAAAATAAAAAGCAAGTATATAAATAAACAAAAGCTAAGCACACTCTTGCAAAACTGTAAAAGTAATTCTGACCAACTGACCACTAGAAAGCACCCTGGGATAGCCAGGTCTGTACAAATGTCCATTTTATGAAGAAATAAGAACTCCTTTCTGAATAAGCCTTTAAAAGAACGTGGCTAAAGATTTGCAGACATAACATCATGGGTGAAAACTGATCTAAAACCCATCCTATGTAAGGTCATATCCAGTTATATTGTGGCTTTTAGAGCTGACAGTGGCATTACTACTGAAGAGGTTGGGAATATTGCTTTTATGTTGCAGAATTTTCACAAGAGGATTATATCACCGTTTTACAAACATAAAAAATGCAAAGGTGCATCAATTTAAAAATGAGCATTAGTTGAAACCACTAGTGGTTATTACATTTCAAATACTTTGTTTATATTTAAAAGAAATTTTAAATTTGAATCATTAACAGCTAATTTTCTTCTCAGTGACAGAACCAAAATTTCTTTTCAAAATTACATATGCTGAGTTACCACAGAATGTTTATTATTTTAATGCTACAATAACACAGATGATAGTTATCTTAGCAGAAAGATGAAGAGATTACTGAATTCTAAACCCAAGATGGAAACAAATTTCTTAGTTTAAATTGTGCCACCGTCACTCCACAGAAACAGTGATTATAATCTACAAGGGGAGAGGGGGGAGAGTAAAGCCCTCAAGAAGGAAGCCTTTCATAACTTCACCATTTTTCACAGGCAAGTATAATTACAGTTTTGCATAACCATCTAATGAGAGGAAGTCCTTTCTTGCAGTGTTAATAAAGGACCTTGCATAACATGTTAACAAAGCAATGGCACTATGTAGGTAATGTCATTGTGTAATTAGCATGCTCATAAGATGACTTAAGATTACAGTTTATCTGAATCTAATAACTGCCTATCAGCAGCTTTACCATTCTGTCTTTTTCAATATATCTTTCCTCATGAATGATTTGAATATCCACCCACTTAGTGCAGAAACGCAGAGGGAATAAAACAAGCCAGTAACGAAACAGAAACAAAAATTGAGTTTGAGAGCAAAAACTTAGCAAAAAACTTAGAAAAATAGCTTTTTCACATACCTAGACATGCATTTTGGGACACAGTATCACAAATATCAGTCTTTGTTACTCATTTCTAGATGGTACATTTCAGAAAGTGCAGGAAAGGGTACTAGAAATTATACTGGGCCCTTAATACATGATGTAAAAACACAGTTCAGGAAGAACTGAACAGTTCTCTAGGCCTCTTAACCGGCTGTTCTCACAGGAAGCTACAACTTGGCTGAGACACTCAAATTCAGTATTCACCAGCATCCAACATCAAGCCCTGGTTTCTTCTCCTCTGCTGTAGAGCAGAACAGAACTCATCAGAACCTGGTGGTACAGCTGGACTAAAATCACCTTCCAGCTTCCAGTTCTGCAACATGCACCTTAGAAAGCTGAAACAGAGAAATAACCAGGAGTAGTGCAAGAACCTGGCTTGGAACAACATAATGTTGATTCATGTATCCCCATACAGAAAATACTTTCTAGTGCTTTTTCTCTATCAGATTCAAGAAAGCAAGCCAAGTGAATGAAAAAGTAGAGGATGACAGATAGTGGGTAAGCTTGGGCTTGGCATGTTCTTTATAACGTGTGCATTTCAAAGCTGGAAGGGTGATAAGTCACAGTTTTGGGGACCGCAAACATTCAAGCCTCTGAGTTAGCAGAACAGTGAGGACCTCAACGAAGACAGAAATTAGGCAAAGAGCACAACTTAAAAAACATTACAATAGAATAAGACATTTTATATAAAACTTCCTTAAAAAAATGCATCTCCCTGAAGTAGTAACTGTAAAACAAATTAAGACATTTCCAAGTATTTGCTAACCTACTTACAGGCATCATTGCTCCCTTGGGCCTTTGTAGCCTTACACCTTCCTTAACGGACTAGCTGAATAGGTAAATGGGTTATATCAGGCCAGGAAATCAATGTGTATACTGTGTTCTCAGCCCCAGATGAGCTTGTCGAAGCCATTTTATTATAGCTGGAGGAGCTGTATTGATCTGACTGTTAACTACTCGGAGGTGGCGAGCAATCCGATGAAGATGCGTCCTGCCGTCCATCCAAATGCTCTCGCCCCTCAATAGTTCTAACAGAGTTAAGTGTTTGCAGACTGAATTAATTTAATGTTTGCCTAATCAAAACTGACTATGCTGGAGCCCAAATACTATTAATTACTAAAGGAATCACACTAATGCTGTAACATGACATTAGGCTGGAAAGGACCCTATTTTACTATGAAAAGAAGGAATAAGAGGGGGATAAGCCATGAGTTATTTCAGAAAAATATCTTTTTCTTTTCTTTTTTTTTAATTTCACATTCCCCAAACAGAGATAGTTCAGACTTTTCTCTGAAGTGGGGTTAGTGTCAGCCAGCAGAATTTCCCTTAAGTGAACTAATAGGCAGAGTAAGTTAACTTTCTACTTGATAATGAGGCAGAATGAAGTTGTAACATCACCCAGATCTATTCCCATAAACATACAAAGGTCTTTTTTTAAATAAAAGCAGATGCATCTCTTCTCTGATTTCTTATTTCTGTTTAGCCCTATGGTTTTTATAGATGATTCTCTTAAAGAAACCCAGATATAGCTTTTTCTTTACTTTCCAATATGAAAAAAATAGTTTCCCAGATTTTCCACACACAACAGGAATGAGCTACAAGTTAGCAAAGACAGCAAAGCAAAACAAGCACTGCTCGACACTAATATAACCACAAGATTTTCAATAGTATTATGTAGGCATCGCTACATAATGTACATACTGGGTTCAAATGCTCATGGAATATATACCAGGGAAGCACAGGCAAGGTTTCCAAATAACTTTTCACTAGGAAAAACTTAAGAAATAAGATGCTTGATCAGGTATTCCCGGTCTTTCCAAAATCATCACAGTGGGTATTTCATGGAGGAAAGATCTCAGTTGTATCATGTTTTCAGGGTTTTTTTTTCCTTCTTTTCCAAAAGTAGTTATTTCATGCGGCACTTCACGATGCTGCATATTCTTAAACTAATTTTGATCCTAAATTATCTTACTTCATTTGCACTACCAGGTGAATCTGCCGCCTTTTTTTTCTCTTTTTAAATAGTCCATGGATGAAAAGAGTAAGTTTTGTATGGAAACAAAATAACATTGATTTGATTAATGCAGCCGTATGCTTACAAAGCACACACTGAGTGTTAAATAACAAACAGTAGCCAACTGCACAGATTAGCTACATATGAAACATATGTCCTGGAACAATGATTTTATTTCAAACAGAAGAACAGTCTGTGCTCTTTTCTTACACCCCAATTTACCATTTAAGTTACACTATAAAACACTTACCTGGTTACTACCTTTGTTATATGAATAGTTTAGATTTTTCTCTCACAGTAAAATAATTATATGAAAACCTCTTCTGCCTGCCTTTCATAGTCTTCATCACTGTTACTTTAACTGAATGTCAGTCTTCATTTCAAGAGTTTCCAAGCTACATTTTAATCTGAGCAGAGAAGTTTCCTGCAATAATATTAATCCAGTTAACTGATTCCATCAATGTGTAGAAATATGACTCCTGGAAACATTGTTCAGTAATTAAGAAGACCAAATCTAACCCCATTTGTGACATATCAGGAGCCAATAGCAGCTCCAGGTGTGAGGAAAAAATGGTATTATGAAATAAGCAATGTATATATTCAAGGCAGTGCAATAGCCTGGGAGGTGTGGGGGTTAAAACGGACAAACCAAACACCCACAACTCAAACTCTTTACATCAGGTCTATATGTGTTACCTTATGGCAATGATCATCAGGGGAAGGGGTCAAAAGGCCCCACCTGTACCACAAAGACAAAGCAGATCCCAGAAAAGCAGGAGCTTTCTCTGACTAAACAGAAGGTGAAGAAACAACAGGCACAAAAAGTGTGAGGACTCTGGCAGACAACATACATTTTCCAATTCAAGAAGGGTGATAAACTGCATCTTGCAAATTCACAAATTTTGCTGAAAAGATTTTGGTATGGTAATTACCACTATGTTTTACAGAAACTGAACCACAAAGTTAAAGGTACAGGGATGCAAAACACTGGGTACAACATTCTAAAACCGTAGTCACACATAAATAGAAAGGGATTCAACCTGGAGTCATATTTTAAAAGGACTTCTTTGGAGTTGCTGAACTTTCTCCCACATCAAAACCTTATTACAGTTTGTGAAGCAGAAAATTTGACACATAGCCACAGACCACTTAAAATGAAAAGGAAAAAACTCCCAACAACAAATAACCTGCAAAATAAAACTGCTTCAACCAAGAGCAAAGGGGAGAATTAATTTTCTTCCATCATATACATATGAAACAATTTCTTCCCTCCATCCTTTTCCAGTTACCAGGATTACTGATGTGGATAGTAAGATGGTCCTTTAAGAACAGGATCTTTTTCAACTTAAAAACTCTCACCTTATCAAATATCATAAATGAGTATGAAGAGAAGAAAGCAACCCCTGCAGATGTTACAAGAATTGTAACTGATGGCTGAAGGTGCTGAAAATGTTAAGATACATTTTGTGGTTACTGTAAGCATTCATATTGTAGTTAACTCTCAGCTCATATATTTATTTAATGCAAGCCAAAATTCTCATCTTGCTTCTCAGATAAGAATATTCCTTTTGCTAAATGATCATTTTCCACTGAAGTGTAATGCTTGAAATCTGCATTTCATGTCAGAGGTGGCTGATCTACACAGGGAGCAGTGAAACCCAGGATAATGAAATATTGTTTTTACAAGCCATACCTTTGCACAGCGCAAAGATCATTCTGGGTTAAAACACCAATAAAATGAGAAATCCACATTAAAATTGATTCAAACATGTCAAAATGCATTTCACTTTAATCAAACTACCCTGCCCTTCACTTTTCAAACACTTTTAAAACATAAATTATATCTTACATTACAGAAAGAAACAAAACTGGCTGCTTTAAACCATAATCATTGCAAATTGCAGCATTGACATCTCCGAATTTAAACTGCAGGAGAATTCACATTTAGGTTGTTTTAACCACTGTCTACAGTCATTTGACATATTATAGGATCAGAATGATTTTAAGATGAACATAATATTCTTCTCCATGTATTTCATTAGTGAGGATCATTTGGATAAAAACAGAGCCCTGTTTTTGAAGTCCACTGACTCGCCAGAGATAACTGTTAAGAGTTCGGTGTTTGTGGTATAACAAGCTCTGAATGACAGTGTTCTCTCCTATTTCTCAAGAGTACAGCTTTGTCATCTACCACTGTGATCCCAACAAAGAAAAATCCAGATGTCTGCAAATTAAAGGAGAGCTGGATGACATTCTGCTGTTAATGCTCAGCATACATAAATCACTGTAATAAGAGAAGATTGTTATATTAACCTTTGTCATGCAATTTTCTTTTTCTCTGTAAGAAATAGGAAAAACAACAAATTAGGTGGCACAATAATTCTGTTTTGAAGCAGAATTGTGCAGAGAACTTTTATCCCCTTGCCAGTCACATGATTCCCACTTACTTGGAATTTTATATGTGCCCCATAAGAAGTTAATATATGCACATATACTTCAGTTGGTACATTGCTAGAAAGATGGAAAACATCTTACAAATAAATCAAAATTTTAGAGGAATAGATACTGGAAGACAGGAAGACATGAAATTTAACCTTTGCCCTACCAAAAATCCATCTTATGGCCACTGAAATGCTTTAGTTCCCTCTCTCACATGAGGAAAATGGGACATTGAAAATTCCATGTATTAAAAATGAATATACAATATCTGTGTCTATGCACAGTGCCAGTTGCTTCAATATACAAGCATAAAAATATAGTTTCACAAGGGAGCTAAGTAGGATTGGCACATCCACCTCAATGGCATCAATGGAAAGAGTTAATGTATTTCTGAGCAGACCCAGATATACTTTATGTCTCTGGTGTACATATGAACAGTGTGTAAGATTAATGCTGAAAATTTACCCTCATGCCAGAGACCTGCCTTATTCCACATTTTTTTTTGAAAAGTGTCTCAATTATAAATAAATAAATAATTTTTATATAAATAAATTAGTTCAGTAAGTCCTAACTTAAGGACCTGGTGAACCATCCTGCTGTTCCACACTGGCTCCTGCTGTTATAAATGGTCTCATGTAGGTTCTATGTTTTCTCTGCCCAAATTCTCACTATATTTATACAGACCCACACACACATTTATATATAAGTAGAAAGCAAACACACAACAGACAGTCTGTTTTGCTGCAAGTTTCATCACTATTTCACAAAGTCTGTTTCTAAGAACATAATATAGATGTGCTAGGTGAATAGAAAGGTTGAGGATTAAGCTTTCCAAGCTTGAAAATTGACACAATAAATTGGCTTCAAAGAAGGATTCAGATGTTTTTTGACCATTTCTGCAGTAGGCAAGAGGATAATTAGAATACTTATGTGCAATAAAACAGGAAAGTGTAATCATCAGGAATTATTTTTGCATCATTTCAGTACTTCCATATTTCACAAAGTACTTTAAGTGAAAATAAATATTAAAAAAGCCATATAACCTAATCCTCACAGCATGGTACAGATAGACAAAGCTAATGTATTATCAACCACAATCTAAAAGAAACCCAGGGTACTGCTCCAACCTAGTTCATATTCCTTGGTTTGACTCATCTTAATCCCATTTTTTTTACTCTTTCAACTGCATATCAACCTTATCTTCTAGTCCTTCATGAAGTCACTCAGTCACTTCAAAAGTGTCCCAGTACCTATCAAAATGGAGGTACAAGAAAAGCTATTATTAAAAGTATTTTCCCCTGTATTTCCATTGTATTTCAAAACATATTTCAATTTCTGAAGTGATGAAGAGTAAGTGGAAAAACATACTGACTCTTTTGAATTGACCAGTAACAAGACTTTCCCATAAAATTGGTCACATTATTTTCAGATGAGATTGTATTCTTCATTTAATGTTACAAACAGTACAGGGTAAGATTGGGTCAAAATTTAGGCTATAATTCCAAAGACTTTGAAAAGAATAAAATGCTAGGGTTTTCTATAAGATTTTTCAAACACACTCCATTCTATGGAGAATGCCACAAGCTTCAGAATAACTATCTGAGCCACAAGAGAGAAGCCTCCACACAGTCCTGCAGGAGCAGTAGCAGAGTATTTCAAATTGTGAGCAGATTAAAGCTGGGCATCTGATCAGTTAATAGCTAAAGGAATGAGAAAGGCAACCTGGGAAACTCTCCACCTCACTTTTCCCAACAGAAACATTGAAGAATCTTAGAATAATTCCAGAAAATTAGACATATGGTTGCTGATTTCAGTACATTTAGAAAAAACTTGCACAATTCTAAGGAAATAAGAGCTTTAATTGAGGATAATATGGAATGCTACTGGGATGCCACACTAATTCCTTTGTGGAAAGGATGATGAAAATATTATGCTCATATTCCCATCCTGCAGAGTTAAAGAATGGCTGTACACTCCTGAAGTGGTATTTGTTGTCTTTCTCATATCAGTCCCCAACCCCTACAGCACGTGACCAACTCCAAATGCAAAAACCTTCCCTAAAGTCTGAGCTCACACTCAAACACAGATCAGTGCCTGAGCCATTGCTGCACCCAAAGCAGCACATTTATATATATTTATATAATAATGGCAATAGACTACTCTGATCCACACTTTTATATTTTTACAAATACTCTGACAAACAAAGGCAATTATTTCAAGAAAGTCAGGGAACATGTTTGAGATCCCATGTAACACTGTGAAGTATTGATTTAAAAAACAGGAGTTGAGATTAATCTTTCTAAATTTACTTTGATGGGTATTTTCCAAGTGGATGGCATTTTGACAGGCAGCTGCAGTACAACAGGAGCCAGTGACAGTGCTTAAAGCTTCCAATTCTGGCCTTTGCTTTACATAAAGATAAATGTAAACACATGGGATACATCTGATAAAATACACTGGAGTTATTCTTTACTATCCTTTCACTGCCTCCATATTACAAAAATAGTACAGTTTTGTGCATATCTTCAAACTTTCTGAGACGATTCCTTTTGAAATATTATTTAAAGTATGAGTTGCAGAAACTTTACCAACAGTCTTTTTTGCAAGAAGCATATTGCACATTTTTTTCTTGAAAAAGGAAAGGGGGGGGGGAGAATAAAAAATAAATAGCTAAAATATATTCTTCTCACATGATCCTCCAGTATTGCAGCCAGAAATGGCATCAGCAAACTGGCCTTGCCTCTAAAATATCTCTCTGAAGCCAAAAGGGGAAACAGCTGGAAAGGAAAGGGAAAAACAGAAGGAGTAAAACCCTGTGCAGCAATTCCACATGAACAGGATTGCTCAACTCCATAGGAAAGGTGCATCTGCCACCACCATTAAGGTCACTCTCATTGAATTTTGCTTTCCAGGCTAGAGTGGTGGTATCAAGCTTGGGTTTACTAGAAGTCATAGCTATTTTAACCTTTTTCTTTTCATTCCCCATCTTGCATACTTCGTGCTTTCACAAACACACAAAAATGTAAGCGCTTTATTCACCCAGCTGTAGAATACTCCAGGAGAACGGGGCATGCACTGTCTTTGCACACATTCCAGAATGTAAGAAATGTTTAGGTGCGAACTGATGTTGTCTAACCAGAACAAAAGGCAGACCTTAAATTCTGAGCCCACAGTCAACACTGACTCCGAGGTTCCCAACATTCCGGCCGATACTTTCAGCCACATTCCTGTAAACTTGAGGGGTAAAGCAGGCTCCAATCAGGGAATAACAACGAATCTCAGGAAAAGAGCTTTGTGACTAAGAACTAGTTACTCTATTATCCTTTCTTTATTGCTCTGTTTAGAAGTGACTTACAAAAATCAGTTTGCAACTTGCAGCTGCTTGATTTGAGTTCTGACTATTAGAGAAACTCCTCATTTCTGTGCTCAGCCCCACACCCAAGTTCAGAGCCTGCTCTGAACTCAGTTTGCAAGAGATTGGTCCTCTAAAACTGCAGGCAGAAAACAGTAATGCTAATGAGACGAAAACAGCCCTTGCAACCTCTACGATCAGTTCTTTTTGTAACATTTGTATCATTGTCAACACCACAATCTCTTTAAAAAGAAAACATTTCAGTTCTGAAGGCACTAGCTGGAAATATTCTTCCTGAAATACTCAATATAGAGCAGAAGTACAATTAATTATTTTAAAATGCTATTTTTCTTGGCTGTCACTGCAGTACATATCCCTTCTTTGGGATAAAGTTACAAATAATGAAGATGAGTAAGGAAGGAACTTTCACTAAGAATTGTCAAAAAACCAAACAGGCAAACAAATGAAACACTAGAGAAACACAACCAAAACACTGAAGTCCATTGCACTTGACTGTAGCCACACTTAGTTCACTCCAAGGCACAGGCCAGAGGAAGTAAATAGAACTGCAGTAGTTTGAGTCAATTCAAAACAATTATAATTTACATTTCTTGTTCTACTATTTGCGTTTGGCCATTCAAAACTGCACACTCATTGCAGTACACACATTTCTGCACAATTCCATACAGGACCAGTAAAGGAGAACCACCCTCACCTCATTTACCATAAAATTCCTTTTACAAATAAAAATTCTGGTTTTTTTCTTTGCCACATATTAATTTATAACTGAGACAACAGTATGAGCTGTCCATTTAAGTTGTTTTAGGTTAGTTTACAGCCTGGTCCTTGAAACTCTATCTTTTAACTATCTCAAACACGTATATACTGTGTTCTGAAGAGCTTTCATGGAGAATGTTTATTAGTCACTTTGATCTAATTCATCACAAAAGAAGCCGTCTTAAAGTACATAATGTTCTCCTAAGTGACACATGTTGAAGCTGTTAGTGTACTTTTAACCCGTGCTTTCAAGGATCTGAACCCGTCCTTACATCGTCTAAAACTTAATTAAAAGAATGCTGTCAATATCAATGTCAAAGTACCTTGTCACCCTATGAACGAGAGCCTCAGTCGATTTTTCAAGCGGTGCCAAACTTTCGAAGGGCTCTTTCACTTTATAAATCAACTCGCAGCTTAGAATATCCTGGCAGCACCTTCAAGGAACGAATCAAAATGACAGGAAAAGAGGGGATAACAATCAAAGCTTGACTGAATACAGGTGTTTGAGTTTACAGACAAACCACAAATGCCTGGATCTTTGACAGCTGTTGATGTTATCAGTTATGTGCAGCTATTATTGGCTCCGGTCTTAGGGGCTGTAAGGCCTTTCCCTTAGCAACATCTCTGTGGCTGATAACATTTGGCTGAACTTTCAGATCTTAATCTCCCTTCTGACTTTTTGCAGTCAAACCCGCCTAAACTGATCAGAGGAAGAGACACGCAGTGGGAAGACAAGTAAAATATTATTGACTGGACTGTTTCATGTCTATTAGGAAGAAAGAGCAAGGGAGGGGAGAGCTTTCCAGCTTGACAGGCTTCAAGATAATCAGGGAAGGAATCAAGGCAACAGAGTAACCCTTAGAAAAGTAAGAAAGCAATGGCCTATGAGGGGTCATTGTTCTTCACGAGGAACAAACACGGGGTGATATTTTATTAGGCTCCAATTTGAGCTCCCCCCTTTTAGTACTTGCATTTTTTAGTGCTGCCACTTACTATACCTAGAGCAATTTTGTGGTACATAATACAGTATTATCACTACCTCAGTCTTCAGCTTTACTTAAAGCATACACCGATGAGTAAATTGTAGAGATTCTCAGCAGATCAAACTGTGCTCCTGAGCATTTTCAGAGAAGCCACATTTTTAAGTAGTTTCTTAATTCTGATTCAGCACTTGTTATCAGTGTTTTCCTGTGCAGAGTTACCCCATTCCACAACCATAAACCAGGGAAAATGAGACTTCACAAAAATGCCCACACTATTTACTGAAGTTGTTCCACTGGCAATAGCAATTTTTCTAAGTCAGTGTCATGGACTCTGTGTCCCTTCCAGAGCTAGATGGACTATTCGAAATTCCCTGTGTTCCTCCAAAGTAAATGCCAGGAAGTTCTTTACACATTTATACACACTTTGTAAATCATCAAACATCAACCTGATAACTAGCTCAAGCTCATTGTGTTAAGATCAATAAAATACCAGGACAATGAATTAGCAGCCTCAGATGTATTCTTTACAGTGCCCTTCTTTCTAAATTGTAGATGGGTACAACTCATGACAATTTTTTTTTTCAGGACTTTTAAAATAAGTCTTTCTCAGTAAGTGATCCACCTTCTTTATAGTAAAAATTTTTATCTTTAATGGTGTAACATGCTCTACTTTCAGTCAAATAGCACTGTAAATCCCTCAGGAAAACTGTGCTGAACACAATATGTTTTATTGTCATGCCGCATCACACAGCAGAGATCTGTAAGTGACATGTATATGACAGAATCAGTAATAGTTCAACAATTATGAGGAAAAGACATAATTGAAAATATTGCAAAAATAAGAATTACACTGCATGACTGTTGATATTTTCAAAAATAAAATCCCTTTGATTAGAAGCTTTTGAAACAAAATAAAGATGTTATGCATGAGTTTCATTCCAAAATACAAACTCAGAGGCATAGGCTGCATCTATAGATCGAGCCCAGCTACATGGAAATTATTAGATGTACCATGACCTATATTAGAATACTGGCATTACACTTTTTTTATGAATAAAAATCAAGATATAATAAGTCCAGTTTACCTTTTTAAAGTAATTTAAGAACTTACATATTATTGCAGTTTAAGTTTATAATTCTATTTTTAAAAATCGTGTTCAGCCATAAAGATGTCACCATTTTAAGCATCAAGTAAAGGTCACATCGGCATTCAGGATACAACTTAACTATTCTTTTTCATGCTTTGACTCTGAATCTTTGCATCTGCTCTTCCTTGGAGGTAACTGCTAGAATCATAATCATATATTTAAATTAGTCACTAGGAGAAAATTAGAATGTTTTGGAAGAAGATTAGAATGGAATGTTTCAAGAATTCCTAATATTCCTTAGACCTCTTTTTTTATATCT
This sequence comes from Pithys albifrons albifrons, assembly GCF_047495875.1. NCBI lineage: Eukaryota > Metazoa > Chordata > Aves > Passeriformes > Thamnophilidae > Pithys > Pithys albifrons. Next base: position 6,060,749 of record NC_092469.1, on the reverse strand, counting down.
TCTTTATATTGGCTACACTAAGGATAGACCCTCAGGAAGCCATTTGATGGTACACATATTTATGAGTGCTGTGAGCACTCAGTCAGAAAGCAGACTGGAATGGGTGACCAATCACACAAATTAATTATCAAATGTGAATACCAGACAAAAACTTCCAAATAATCCACACATGGAACGTAGACCAATGTTAATCAATGCACATACCCCATGCATTCCTGAGAGGTTTAATGAAAATTCAAAGGGAAAGAAAAAAGATTGCTTTCAAGTCTCTCTATATATGTATCTCAGAATAAATTCTAAATATTAATCACAACATAACATTCTTAGGGAAAAAAAGTTCAGTAAAGCCAAGGAATTTATGGTAACAACATCATAAATTGGCCTTAATTCTATACCTCTGCAGCATAGGACTTGAGAGAGAAGTCTTAACCCACTTTTGTGTCTTTCCCAGCTCCCGAAATTAGCCGGCAGTTGGATTTTTCAATTTACACACTATCTGCAAAACCCTTTGTAGGTCACCCACCAGCAGTACAATACAATGTGCTGTTCAGAACATTGCCTTTTCCCCAATTTCAGCCCAAATTAGGACCTCGCAGCAGCCCCTTTCCAACAGACCTTGAACAGAGCACAAGGACTATTGAAGCAGCCTGTGGTGGGGGATGGTTTTGTCAAAAAATGAAAGGCAAATGATACACACTCAAATCACTTTTTCATTACTTCTGGTACCTTCATTTTTGTGTTTGAAAGTTTCAGCATTACATTTAAACAGCTGATTCAGCTGAGGAGAGTGGAATTTGGAAAAGAGATTCCATCTTAGGAAACAGAAATTATAACACTTATCTATGGTTCACAAGAAATTATAGAACTGGCACTATTAGCATTAAGTTATCATTATGATAAAGTTACATGAAAATAAGAGCTCATGCCTGAGAAACTGACATTAGTATATCTTAGAGTGTGCCTTTCTTATCAACAAACTTTTAAAGAACAACTACCAATGACAAAATTGAAATTCTTTTTAGGTTGGTATTGTGATGCACATATTTTCCTGTTACTTGCAAAAAAAATACATATTTATGGGAGTAATATGAAATTTATGGTGTCCCTTTTCCCTTATATTTTTGTATTACTGATTTTTTGAATGCTGAATTTCTCTTTAACATCTTAAGAAAGGATTTATAACCCATCTGAATACCTAAGGAAAACATGGTTTTCAAGGTAAAGATGCACATACTTCTCTCCTAGCTTCACCTATAGTGGTTTTTTCCCCCTCCATACTCTCCAAAAATTACTATGTTCTTTCTGGTTGCCTTCAATCCAAAAAGTACTGCATCTCTGCCCACACCACAGTTTTACTGAGGATCAGCTACCCTGTTGGTACCTCAAAATTCATTTGACCATTTTTAACATTTCTTTCCCTAAACTTCAGTACAAACCTGTCATATTTCACATACAGACAATTAGCCCAGACTAAATTATACCAGTTAAATTAGAATTTTATAAGAGGATTCTGGTTATAACTTTAACTGCAAAGAGGCTCTTCTCTCTTCTTAGTACTTTTATCCTTAAGTCAGCAGCATTTAGGACAGCACTTCTGGTTAGAGCTCATTTGTACAATGCAACATCGTTATGAAAGCCTTTTATCCTCAATCATTCAACCAATCCAAAAGTGGAGAACCATCTTCAAGAAACAAGCACTAATAAATCTCTTTCATTTCCTTTTAATTTTAGGCAGATAAATGTTACACATCCTGAGTTGAAGGCTCTCTGGACATGAAATTACTTAGTAACAACTCGAATAAAATTTAACCCTATGGTAGCTCACTCAGACTTCCTTTTGCATTCTTATGTTGATTTCAAAAGCTCAAGACCTAAAAAGAAAAATACACAGTATAATTAATGACAAGGGGGGCTTGTATAATTTAACAGAATTCATTCCATCCTCTTCTGTCACACATCGGAGCAGTCTGACCCCTGACACAAGATCATCTTCCCAGTCATAATTTGCAAAAATCAATGCTAAGGTCTGTAGATGTTACATTATTTTGGGAAGAATCTTGACTAGTGCAGGAAGAGATTACCTCTTGAAAAGCTAAGATCATAGTGTAGTGTCAACAGTCATATCCCTTAAGCAATTGGGTCTTTGACCAAGAGAACTTTTGGAGACAGTCACCAAAGTGAAAGTAACCACTGGAAACATAAAGCACAGTTCAAAGACTCCAGTTCAGTCCTACCCCAGGAAACACAGTCATGCAGCACCAACACTACAGGGATCCTATAGTGAAGCAATTTCCTCTTCCAATTTCTTTCACATTTCAATGGAAAACCAATAAAGTCTGTACTTTAAAAAACTCTAACAAAGGAGCCAGGGAAACTACTCCATTTTTATGTTACATTTTCCTTCCAGAAGGAATTGAAAAAGGATTAAATAATGGAGTAGAACAGTAGAGAAATCTTACTTTCTGTTATTGTTTTGTTCAATTTACTTTTTTTCTAATTAAAAACAGCTGAAAATTAAAATTGAATCTGCAACATTATCACACTTTTCAAAATTAAATATTCCATCATTTCACATAGATAAGAGAAACACCTTTTTTCCTTACAGAGGGTAAGGTGACAAGCTATTGGTGCTGCCTTTGATGGTGCCTGTGATAGTAAACTAATCTCTACCATCAGTTAAAGTGATTGCCATTAAAATCTTTATTAGCAATTAGCATTACTGCTTGAGTTCCAGTATTGCCTCTACTTACTGCAGGAAGCAGGGAAGGCAGCAGTCCAGTGACTGCCAGTGGATTTAAATGGAATATCAATTACAGGAAGAGGTAAACATTGCCATGGCACAACATTGCACGTATGAGCACCACCAAGTTAATGGATAGGAAATCTGAAGCAGAGAAAAAACTGGCCTATTGTATTTTAGGGAGAAATTTTCTTCTACCACACTGTTATTCATTTGAATTCTACAACAGACATTTTCTCTATTCATTTTTCACCCATCATGAAAAGTAGTGTTGGATTCCCAAAGCTATGGTCATCAAATGTATGCAAAACACAGCCAAATAAATTCACTCTGCAACACATACTGACTAATTTTATGATTACAAGCACAAGTGTGGTCCTTATGTGCATGTGCAAAAACAATGGATACTTCTTTTGCTTAACACACAAGTTGTGGCATCAGATCTAAAGGAGTAGTTTTCCACTATTCTGGATTAAAAAGCTCCTCTGGCAATATTATTGCATGCTATGTTGTTTAAAGCTAACTTGGCCAGTTTACTTGCGTTCTGTTGTCAAAAACATACACCGTAAATTTGCTTTCCTTAGAGGAGGAGCTGCTTCTTTTTTCTCCATTCTATACCCTGTGCAAGACATGTACACAGACCCATAAGGATGCCCCCTGTGCTTATTCCCAGTTTTAGAACTCCAGTTAGTGTTACAGCATTGCATACTGAAATGGGAGAAATGAAGTATACAACTCTCAGTTGGTTTCACACAGAATTCCAAGCTCCAGAACACTGTGCTGGAATGAGGGATGGAAGAGAGGCCCCTTAGGATCGATTGTTTTACCCGTACACACACATTGACCTTCACGTGCAAATTGGGATCTCTCCAGTGCCTGAAGAAGACCTGCACTCTGCAGCCTCCAGGTGTGCCAAAATTCAGGCCACAGGACTGCAACTGTACTTCAAAAGGAAATTCTAGGCATAACTTTCAAAATGCAATTGGTAACAAAGAATTTTGATTTACAAATTATTACTTTTTATTTATTTATTTTATTGTTTTTATTTATTTATTTATTTTTATCTACTTACAGTAGGTACCTATTCTGAAATAAGATCCAATTCTACTCTTTTCTGTCCCCCAAACTTCATTCATGCTTATACAGATCTTAACACAGTTATGCAATCATCTGGCTAACATCACCCTCCGGGTAGTAACGAGGTCCTCTCAAACCCTTTAGCTGCTATAAAGTATGCAGAAGTTAAATGCACAGATGAAAAAAATTTGTCTCAATTTCATACTTCTGCAAAATGGTAATTTTGTACTTAAAATGTACAAGATGGATGTTCAGAAATATAGGCTGAAAGCCTAAATTATACTTGGTCATAATTTATGTAGTACAGTCCCAAAGAGATACAAAAAAGGCAGAGCATAATTTATCTGTTGGAATCAGAGATAGCTTTACTAAAACTCCCATTTATTCTATCCCCCATAGTCTTAACCAGCCTTTGTCCTTAGGGCGCATTCTATTTAAGCTTTCCATATTGCTGTTTGATCACATATTGTAGCCTGTAATTTCTCTATCATCTGGAGCAAATTCAGCTCACAAAAATTATGATCTCCATGATAGCAAACACTGCATTTCTGAGATACAAAGTATTTACAGCAATAGAAAATTATTTGCATGTAAAATGTCTATCAGGGGAACACACACTTTAGTTTTGAGTACACTACTATTAGAACATAAGGTATCCACCAATACTTTGACAGTGGCTTCACTATAAAGAACCTAAACAGAGAAACAGCATGTGATGAATATAGTGGGCACAGTTCTCTCCATGGAAATCTCATGTAATCTCACTGAAGTCAATGGGATTCACCAGGGCTTAGACCAAGCCTGAATTTATGTTGGGGTTTTTTTTAATAAAGTATTTAATTTATGGCAATAAAGAAGTTGAAAAACAAGAAAGACATAGAATTCTGATTTTGCACAGATAGTAAAAGCCTGCAATTATTCTATCTACAAGAATTTTCTAAATATCACAGAATATACCAAGTTGGAAGGAACCCACAAGGATCATCAAGTCCAACTCTCAGCCCTGCACAGGAGACCATCCCCAAAAGGGACACCACATGCCTAATAGTAATATGCTTCCATGTAGCAAATGAGCTCAAAATTTATGTAAAAAATACCTGTGTTAATTAAAAAAAAAAAAAAGAAAGAAATCCAAAAACTAATACTTCAGTCTTGGCCTCTTTGTGGGAACATTCCAGGTTTCAAGACAGAAACAGAAAAAGATAAATTAAAATACCTAGACAACTTTTAATATAAGAAATTAGACAACTGCATAAATTAAAAAATACAGAAGAAATGTCTCCACAATCACATACATTTCAGATTACCAGGCTGTCCCATTTTGAACCAGTACCGCTGTAAAGAAATGTGGACTAGCTGAAAGCTCACTTCTCCTATATGTAGGACAGTGCCAAAACTTTCTCCATCTCAATGCAAGAAATTATTCAAGTCAGTTTGGATTTCTGACTCAGCTTCTTCTCATTACAAATGGGCATAACATACATTTCCTTGGAATAATACTATACTTGCCTTCTCCAAACTCAGTGGGGCTGACCAGTCCATGGTGAAATATTCACCATACTGGGAGAAGAGCCTCAAATGGAAGGAGCTCTTTCTGCCTATGAAAATACTAAAAAAACAAGATGCACATAAGGAAGTTATTTCCCAACTCCAAGGTGAATTTGTCTAAGTGTAAAATCATACACTCACCACCATCCTTCTTGTAAGAGCTTCAATCAGTCATTTGCATATTTTTTGGCACTGGAGATCATTTAAGGTTTTGAGAGGATACTTTTAAAATAATTTTATTTCTTCACTGTCGACTTTTCTACATTTTAAGCTTTCTTTATCTGGCATTAAATATTAAAGGGAAATGGGAAGGGCTCATCTGGGCAGTGTTATAACTTTGGCTCCTCCACAAAAAGTAGAATTCTCAAATTTCTCCAATTAACATTGGCGAACAATCACAACCATTAGGATTCTTAAAGCTGTTTATTTCACGGAGTTGGGGAGGGCATTTGGAAGAGCTGAATCTATAAAATCGTTTTCTGGGTCCATTAAGCACCTGCATTCTCTATGTCCTTTAAGACTAAAACAAGAGACTAAGCTAAAATAATATCCTTATCAGAAATAAATATCCACAGATAAACATCCAAATGTTTCCAATTCTTTCCTTATTCTGTTCCCGTATTTAAAAAAATAGCTTTTAAGTACAGGTGTTTAAAGCAGTTAACAATCCTTTTTTTTTAATTCAAAGATTATTGTGATAGGTAAATTATTTAGGAATCTTCCTTCATTTGACTAAGCTATGGACTGGATTTTTCACTAGTACCAGCAATATGAGTCCTTTGCCTCACCTGTCCTCCTTGAAATGATTTTTCATTTAAAAGTTCTCTTGCAAAAACTGCTCTTTAATGTCAAACACCCCAGCAAAAATCTAGCAGGTAAAGCATTTCACAGTTCCAGTTCTGATGTACCAAGGAAAGAAAATGTTGACACAGAAGTTTCTGAAACACAGAAAAGATGCCGAGGCCACACCATCAAGGAGACTCAAAAGTGCAAGAGATGTAACTGAGAACATTCAGAACACTGAGACATGGGAAAGCAAGACCTCAAAATGAGAGCCAAAGCACAACAAAGGTGGGAGTCCTGCAAACTACAAAATTCCATGGCAAGGAATGTTCTACAGTGCAGGAATAGGGAACATTGAGGAGTTTGTGGCTCGCCAACACCCAGACAGCACAGACCACTCTGCTGAAGGCAGCACAAATAACACACACAGCACCCAAGGCACTCAGAAAGCAGTACAGAACACTGGTAAGCCATGGACAGCAGTTAATTGCCAGGGTCAGCCTTGGGGCTTTACCTCATTGCCATGTCCCAGTGAATAAAACAAAGCCAAACATTATAAATATCCCACCGATCCCAAATCTCTCCAAGAACATTCACCTGCTCAGCACTGTATCCCCTTTACAAAGTAGGACTTGGATACCTAAGTAGGGAAGTCTCCAGATTACATTGTCTAAAACCTAATTTTATTGACTTAAACACCTTTTTATTTTCATATTTAAAAGCTATTTTCTAAACATCCCATGGAATTAGCTTCTTTTGCCTCAAGAAACAATTCAAATAAATCAATGAGTAAGCTATGTCCACCCTTAAAGACCTTCTACTGCTCATTCATTTTAATCAAATTTCCCATATTCTTTGACTTTTTATCCTTCATTGCCTTGAGCTATGCATTGCAGCTACTGATGACATACAAATGTTAATTTTCTTCAAATTCAAACACAATACAGAAGAGCCCATTTTAAAGACCACTTTGCAAACATCACACTTAAAATAAAAGAACAGAATTAAACAGACTACAAAAAGGAAAAGCACTGAATTCATTCAAGTGGATCCCTATGTTAGCTCTGTCAAATGATTTTCAGGCTCCTCAAGACTAAAACAGTGATTTCTTTCCTTGAAACTTTAACAGCCGCATATTCTATTAAAACAGACATAGAAAAAAAAACTCCTTTAAAAATAAACCAATTGTGAGGCATCCAAAGAACCAATGATAGCAAACTTCATCCATAGTAATTAAGGGTAATCCCTGTGACAGCAGACACACAGCAGCTGTGCAGCAGTTAATGATGCTTTTTGTTCTTCTTTTGTCATTTTTAATATTTATTTTATTCCATTTCTCTTCTGTGAAAAAAAAAATTTAAAAGAACAAAAAAAAAAAGTTGAGTGTGAATAGCCATTCTGTTGCAGAAAAGAAGCAGCAAGAAGTACTGCGTTATGTTCTGCCTCAGTCCTAAGATAAACTGTGCTCCACACTGAGTTTGCAATAAAAAGCTCGGGTGTTACTTTCACTGAGATATGTGACCACTAATATTTCCCAGTCACTAATCCAAATACAGCATCATTGTGGTCGTCATTTAACCAGAGATCTCCTGCTGGGTCAGATTTGCAGCTACATAAAAACTCTTGAAAATCATATGGCAAGAACTTAAAAGAACATAAACAACTTGGTAACTACAGCAAGGCTCAGCTTTTTAACAAAGTCTCCTCTACCTCACACCTCAGGAGCATTATGTGAATTCACAAAACAAACAAGGTCTAATGTCACCACTTCCATCTAAGATGAAACAAAGTTCTCCCACATATCAACTCCCAAACTCCTTTAGCTTCAAGTAAATGGTTCTGTACTATTAAAAAATAAAAGCTTAAATTCAAATTCATTTGGTCATTCATCATCACCTCCATGGATTGCCTCCAACATCACAGTTACTCTGAGAAGTCTCCTGTCACCTCACATCATCTATGCTGCTGACTAGTTGCACTTATTTACTTTATAACTGATTTACTAAACTTCCTCTGGTTCTTTTTCTTCTACTACTATTCAACTTTTTTTTCTAGAAATGTTTGGTTTTTCTGACAAAGTGATTCACAGACAACATACCTGTTCTTTCAAAATACATGTGCAGGTCCCCCAAGTGTGTTTCTAACAATATTAAAGGGGTATTATCAGAGCAATCAATTCTGTCAAAGTGTGCATTACTTTCATATTTGTGCATTCTGGATGCCTCAAGGCACAAAATCTTCAACCTTTTCTTTTCAAATAGCAAAGCAATAGCAACTTCCACCAGTGACCACTAAAGTGAATCTATTGTGGTTTACTGTCAATCCACCTTTTCAAGCAGGTAAAACAAAGATCAAGGAAGTCCCAAAATTAATTCATTTCAAACCCACTCTCTAACATTGTCACTGGGCATCAAGGCATTACCAAGACGAAAAAGCTTTCTCACAAGTCACAAAGGTATTGTACATTTATTATAACTAGGAACGTGATCATCATGAATTAAGTATCAGTAATCATAACTTTCTTTTTAATCAGTTTTGACTAATGCCAGTTTCAAAGGCATTGCTTCTGCACTTTCAATGGTTGGCTGCATTGTGAGATATGCGAGAAGAAAAAGCAGAACTATGGTTGCAAGGGGGAAAAAAATTACATGAATATTTAGAACTGATTTTGAAACACTGACCTGTTTCATATGGCTTACACAGCCTATCTTTTAACCCTGAACATGTTAAGTATCAGTTCTTCCTCTGGAGACTTGAAGATCTAGGGTTAACAGCCTTCTGTTTTAAAAATTCATTGAGGTACAAACAAATGGTATTGCTTCCAATGCATATGCATCGCAACAAGCCAAGGGAAAAAAAACCACGTTACCCCCTACAGGATACTTGGCAATTAACTCCAGCTATGTCAGCAATTTTTTGAAAAATTTCCTAAACATGAGGAAATCTCATCTTCACCGTATGAAAGACAAAGCTACTGCAGTGACTCTTCCATGCATTACAATGTGTGTGTCTTACTTCTTAACCAAGCCGCTAATCACGCAAATTATTGCAACTAATTACATCTGAAGGTCTAATTAATTCTTTCAGTACCACATCATTTAGTACGCATTCACAACACAGCACCTGTTTTGAAAATCCTTGCAGTTAATTTGTTTATAAACAAACACTATTTGCATAAAATGTTTAATGAATGGTTTAACAGTTAGTACAATACTCCAGCTTTGTCTTAGTAGATTTGAGGCCATCGAAGGCCACAATAAATTAATTTTAAACTATACAAATTAATTTAAATAGTATGTGTGAATTTCTCATTAATAAAGAAAACATTTCTAACATGTTAATTAATATCTCTGTAACAGGCCAATTACTGTCTGTACAAGTGCATCTTATAGTCAAACACAAAAGATTTTATAGGGCTCTACTTTAGTAGAGTGAAATATTCCAACCTACATGTACACGAGACATGTACAACTCACAGTGGTATTCAGGAACTTACTTTCAGATGTCGTAACTTTTTTTCTGAAAATCATTAGCATATTTCAATATTTTTATCAAGTATTTTAAAAACCATAGAAAATTGATAACTTGTACCTCACTTCTGCATAGAAGACAGAAGTAAAATCACTGATTTAACTGCACTTTCTCTTTATTATCCCTTTATGCTGGATAATGCTTTTTTCTTGCTTTATAAATAAATAATATTTTATGTCATTACATGTTCCTTAATAATAAGCATTCTGATTAGAGGATTAAAGCTTGTGTATAGTGTTCTGACTTGGAAGTGTTATAATTCTCCATATATGATAATATGTCAACCTGCTTCAAGTAGAAACTAAAAGAGAACATTATTTCTTACTATCAGATATATTCTCTGCATGAACTATCATTGAAATATGTTTATAGTCCCAAAGTTTGTTTCTGATTTGCAAGCATTTTCACATTTGATAAGCACCTGCTGTAAATTTACATTCACTCATGAACTGTTCTTATGATACGAAGCTAAGAATTGTAAAATATATTTATATCCTTACCCTTGTGTAGTGTTGCCCCTTAATGCATGTTTTGATGAATTCACATCATTGTACTACATAGCACTATGTACAAAAGTATCTGTTTCAATAGGGCAAATAAGGAACAAGGGAACTAAAACCACTGCTCATTTGCTTTTGAATGTGAAATTTACTGTGACTGTAATCACATACCCACCTCAGCCAGAGAGTCAACAACAAAATCACTCAGGGAGACCAACAGCCTGTATTTGCTTCCAAAAACACTCCTAAGTATGCATAATCTAATCTTTTTACAGCACAGTTTGCTGTTTCAGAAGTAGGGATTTGCCAATAAGTTTCAAAAGAAAAAACTGGAAGCAGGATCAAGGATATAACAAGTGTGAGAAACATCTATGGACATATCACAGTCTGAAAACATGGGTTACTGACCTAACATTGGTCACTTGTAAATAATTCTAATTCATTTCAGCATTATGGGTTTATTTCTTTTTCCAAACAGGTACTTTCACTTTTCTTACTCTTTAAAAAGTTTCCTAACCTGCAGCAATCACATGCTAAGTTCTAAAAATGTGACTAACAGATAGGATTTAT